>NW_028239128.1:0-169401 GCF_036417535.1 Chlamydotis macqueenii
TCCATAGCGACTCCCCAGCCCCATAGCGACGCCCCCCTGCCCCATAGTGACCCCCCAGCCCCACAGCCGAGCCCCCAACCCCCCAGCGACCCACAAGTGCCCAGAGACCCCACTAACCTTCTCCAGCCCCATAGCGCCCCACGGCCACGCCCCCCCGCCCCATAGCGACCCCCCAGCCCCATAGCGAACCCCCTGCCCCATAGCGATGCCCCCCGACAGCCCACAACCCCCTAGCGACCCACAAGTGCCCAACCAAGAGACCCCACTAACTTCCTCCAGCCCCATAGCGCCCCATGGCCATGCCCCCCTGCCCCATAGCGACCCCCCCTGCCCCATAGCGACCCCCCAGCCCCACAGCCACGCCCCCCGAGAGCCCCCAGCGACCCACAAGTACCCAACCAAGAGACCCCACTAACCTCCTCCAGCCCCATAGCGCCCCACGGCCATGCCCCCCCGCCCCATAGCGACCCCCCCAGCCCCATAGCGACCCCCCAGCCCCATAGCCAAGCCCCCAACCCCCCAGCGACCCACAAGTGCCCAGAGACCCCACTAACCTCCTCCAGCCCCATAGCGCCCCACGGCCATGCCCCCCCGCCCCATAGCGACCCCCCCAGCCCCATAGCGACCCCCCAGCCCCACAGCCGAGCCCCCAACCCCCCAGCGACCCACAAGTGCCCAGAGACCCCACTAACCTTCTCCAGCCCCATAGCGCCCCACGGCCACGCCCCCCCGCCCCATAGTGACCCCCCAGCCCCATAGCGAACCCCCTGCCCCATAGCGATGCCCCCCGACAGCCCACAACCCCCTAGCGACCCACAAGTGCCCAACCAAGAGACCCCACTAACTTCCTCCAGCCCCATAGCGCCCCCATGGCCATGCCCCCCTGCCCCATAGCGACCCCCCCTGCCCCATAGCGACCCCCCAGCCCCACAGCCACGCCCCCCGAGAGCCCCCAGCGACCCACAAGTACCCAACCAAGAGACCCCACTAACCTCCTCCAGCCCCATAGCGCCCCACGGCCATGCCCCCCCGCCCCATAGCGACCCCCCCAGCCCCATAGCGACCCCCCAGCCCCATAGCCAAGCCCCCAACCCCCCAGCGACCCACAAGTGCCCAGAGACCCACTAACCTCCTCCAGCCCCATAGCGCCCCACGGCCATGCCCCCCCGCCCCATAGCGACCCCCCCAGCCCCATAGCGACCCCCCAGCCCCATAGCCAAGCCCCCAACCCCCCAGCGACCCACAAGTGCCCAGAGACCCCACTAACCTCCTCCAGCCCCATAGCGCCCCACGGCCACGCCCCCCAGCCCCATAGCGACCCCCCAGCCCCATAGCGACCCCCCAGCCCCACAGCCACACCCCCCTGCCCCATAGCGACCCCCCCGCCCCATAGCGACCCCCCCAGCCCCACAGCCACGCCCCCCAGCCCCACAGAACCTCCCCCGAGATTCCCGCAGCCCTGCATTCCCCCAAATCTGCCCCCCACCCTGCCCCACGCCCCGCCCCACGCCCCGCCCCACATCTCACCCCAAATTTAGCCAGGACGAAGGCGCCGGCGCCCACCCCGATGCCCACGACGCTGGCGATGCTGGGGGGGTGGGCGGGGTCAGGCCGGTGCTGGCCCCGCCCCCCCGTCCCGTCCCGCTACGGGTCAGGGGCCCCCTCCCCGCCCCACAGCGCCGTGGGGCGCCCCCCCGCCCACTCACTTGAGGTGCCGGAGGACGCAGGGGACGATTTCGGCCAGTTGCTCCAGGGAGGGGTACTGGTACCTGCGGGGGAGGGGCGGGGGGCGGGGGGGGAGGGGCGACAGGGGGAGGGGCAAGGGGTCAATCGGGGGTCGAGGTGGGGGGAGGGCGGGCGAGGGGACCAATGAGGTGAAGCGATGGCGGTTGGGGGGGGGGAGGGGTGCGTAGGGTGATGCTGCGATGTGATGGCGGTCGAGGGTGGGGGGGACGGGGGGGCGGGGGGTCAACTGGGGGGGGGGAGGGGTGGGGGGTCAACAGAGAGACGACAGGGTCAACTGGGGGTTAATGGGGGCAACTGGGGGTTAGTGGGGGGCAACTGGGGGTTAATGGGGGTCAGTGGGGTCAACTGGGGGTTAATGGGGGCAACTGGGGGTTAGTGGGGGGCAACTGGGGGTTAATGGGGGTCAGTGGGGTCAACTGGGGGTTAATGGGGGCAACTGGGGGTTAATGGGGGTCAACTGGGGGTTAGTGGGGGGCAACTGGGGGTTAATGGGGGTCAGTGGGGTCAACGGGGGGTTAATGGGGGTCAACTGGGGGTTAATGGGGGTCAACGGGGGGCTTATGGGGGGCAACTGGGGGTTAATGGGGGAAACTGGGGGTCAATGGGGGGCAACTGGGGGTCAATGGGGGCAACTGGGGGTTAATGGGGGTCAACAGGGGTCAACTGGGGGTTAATGGGGGCAACTGGGGGTTAATGGGGGTCAATGGGGGGCTTATGGGGGGCAACTGGGGGTTAATGGGGGCAACTGGGGGTTAATGGGAAGCAACTGGGGGTCAATGGGGGCAACTGGGGGTTAATGGGGGTCAACAGGGGGTTAACTGGGGGTTAATGGGGGTCAGTGGGGTCAACTGGGGGTTAATGGGGGTCAACTGGGGGTTAATGGGGGTCAACGGGGGGTCAACTGGGGTTTAATGGGGGTCAACTGGGGGTTAATGGGGGTCAACGGGGGGTCAACTGGGGTTTAATGGGGGTCAACTGGGGGTTAATGGGGGTCAACTGGGGGTTAATGGGGTCAATGGGGGGTCAATGGGGGTCAACTGGGGGTTAATGGGGGTCAACTGGGTGTTAATGGGGGCAACCAGGTGTTACTGGGGGTCACTGGGGGTTAATGGGGGTCAACTGGGGGTTAATGGGGGTTAACAGGCGTCAATGGGGGTCAACTGGGGGTTAATGGGTGCAACTGGGGGTTAATGTGGGGCAACTGGGCCTTAATGGGGGTCAACGGGGGTCAATGGGGGTCAACTGGGGGTTAATGCGGGCAACTGGGGATTAATGGGGGTCAACGGGGGGTTAATGGGGGTCAGTGGGGTCAACTGGGGGTCACTGGGGGTCAATGGGGGGCAACGGGGGGTCAATGGGGGTCAACGGGGGGTCAATGGGGGTCAACTAGGGGTTAATGGGGGTCAACGAGGGGTTAATGGGGGCAACTGGGGGTTAATGGGGGTCAGTGGGGTCAACGGGGGGTCAATGGGGGTCAACAAGGGGTTAATGGGGGCAACTGGGGGTTAATGGGGGCAACTGGGGGTTAATGGGGGTCAGTGGGGTCAACGGGGGGTTAATGGGGGTCAACTGGGGTTAATGGGGGTCAACGGGGGTTAATGGGGGCAACTGGGGGTTAATGGGGGTCAACGGGGGGTTAATGGGGGCAACTGGGGGTTAATGGGGGTCAGTGGGGTCAACGGGGGGTTAATGGGGGTCAATGGGGGTCAACTGGGGGTTAATGGGGGCAACTGGGGGTTAATGGGGGTCAGTGGGGTCAACTGGGGGTTAATGGGGGCAACTGGGGGGTTAATGGGGGTCACTGGGATCAACTGGGGGGGTCCGTGGGGTCAACTGGGGGGGCAGTGGGGTCAACCGGGTCGTCAGAGGGGTCAACGCAGTCAACTGGGAGTCACTGGGGTCAACTGGGGGGGCAGTGGGGTCAACAGGGGGGTCAGTGGGGTCAACCTGGGGGTCACTGGGGTCAACTGGGGGGGCAGTGGGGTCAACTGGGGGGGCAGTGGGGTCAACGCAGTCAACTGGGAGTCACTGGGGTCAACTGGGGGGAGCGGAAGAGGGGAGTGCAGACGCACCCCGGGGGGTAGGGCGGGGCGCCACCTCCATGCCGGGGGGGTCGAGGTGGACGAGCAGGGAGTGGCTGGCGACCTCCCGCATCTCGGGGTGGGCGAAGAGCGGGGCGAAGCACGAGGCGTCTGCGGGGGAGGGGCGCGGCGGGAGAGGGGGAAGGGGGCGGGACTCACGCGTGTGGCCCACGTCCGGCAGCATCAGCAGGGCGGGGCGACCAGGGCGGGGCGCGCCCTCCAGCGCCACGTGAACAGGCCCCAACGGCATCTCCAACACCGCCCCCTGCTGGCCGGGAGGACCGGACACCGGAACGGGGAGTGGTCGCCGCCACACGGCCCACAGGTTCGCCCCCAGAATCTCGCGATTTCCCCCAAGATTCCCACCTTTTGCCCGCCAAATCCCGCATTTTTGCCCCAAATTACCCCATTTCGCACCAAAATCCCCCATTTTGCCCCAAAATCTAACGATTCCCCCCAAATTCCCCCATTTTGCCCCCCAAATCCCGCATTTTTGCCCCAAATTCCCCCATTTCACACCAAAATCCCACATTTTGCCCCCAAAATCCCGGGATTTCACCCCAAATTCCCACATTTTGCCCCCAAAATCCCCCATTCTTGCCCAAAATTCCCGCATTTCGCACCAAAATCCCACATTTTGCCCCCAAAATCCCGTGATTTCCCCCAAATTCCCACAATTTGCCCCCCAAATCCCGCATTTTTGCCCAAATTCCCGCATTTCACACCAAAAGCCCACATTGTTGCCCCAAAATCCTGGAATTTCCCCCCAAATTCCCACATTTTGCCCCACAAATCCCCCATTTTTCCCCCCAAATTCCCGCATTCCGCACCAAAATCCCACATTTTGCTCCCAAAATCCTGTGATTTCCCCAAATTCCCCCATTTTGCCCCCCAAATTCCCGCATTTTTGCCCCAAATTCCCGCATTTTTACCCCAAATTCCCCCATTTCGCACCAAAATCCCACATTTTGCCCCCAAAAGCCCGTGATTTCCCCCAAATTCCCCCGTTTCGCCCCCCAAATTCCCGCATTTTTGCCCCAAATTCCACATTTTGCCCCAAATTCCCACATTTTGCCCCAAATTCCCCATTTCGCACCAAAATCCCACATTTTGCCCCCAAAAGCCCGTGATTTCCCCCAAATTCCCCGTTTCGCCCCCCAAATCCCCCATTTTTGCCCCAAATTCCCGCATTTCGCACCAAAAGCCCACATTTTGCCCCAAAATCCAGGAATTTCCCCCCAAATTCCCCATTTTGCCCCCCAAATCCCCCATTCTTGCCCCAAATTCCCCCATTTCGCACCAAAATTCCCACATTTTGCCCCAAATTCCCCCATTTTGCACCAAAATCCCACATTGTTGCCCCAAAATCCCGCGATTTCCCCCCAAATTCCCCCGTTTTGCCCCCAAATGCCGCATTTTTGTCCAAAATTCCCACATCGTCGCATCAAAATCCCACATTTTGCTCCCAAAATGCTGTGATTTCCCCATATTCCCCCATTTTGCCCCCCAAATCCTGCATTTTTGCCCCAAATTCCCCCATTTTCCACCATAATTCCCACATTTTGCCCCAAATTCCCCCATTTCGCACCAAAATCCCACATTGTTGCCCCAAAATCCCGTGATTTCCCCCCAAATTCCCCCGTTTTGCCCCCAAATGCTGCATTTTTGCCCAAAATTCCCACATTTTACACCAAAATCGCACATTTTGCCCCCAAAATCCCCCATTTTTGCCCCAAATTCCCGCATTTTAGCCCCAAATCCCGCTTTTTTTGCCCCAAATTCCCCCATTTTGCACCAAAATTCCCACATTTTGCCCCAAATTCCCCATTTCACACCAAAATCCCCCATTTTGCCCCCAAAATCCCCCATTTTTCCCCCAAATTCCCGCATTTCGCACCAAAATCCCACATTTTGCTCCCAAAATGCTGTGATTTCCCCAAATTCCCCCATTTTGCCCCAAATTCCCGCATTTTTGCCCCAAATTCCCCATTTCACACCAAAATCCCACATTTTGCCCCCAAAATCCCGCAATTTCCCCCCAAATTCCCCCATTTTGCCCCCAAAATCCCACATTTTTGCCCCAAATTCCCCCATTTCGCACCAAAATCCCACATTGTTGCCCCAAAATCCCGCGATTTCCCCCCAAATTCCCCCGTTTCGCCCCCAAATGCCGCATTTTTGCCCAAAACTCCCACATTTCACACCAAAATCCCACATTTTGCCCCCAAAATCCCCCATTTTTCGCCCAAATTCCTGCATTTTTGCCCCAAATCCCGCTTTTTTGCCCCAAATTCCCCCATTTTTCACCAAAATCCCACATTTTGCCCCAAATTCCCCCATTTCACACCAAAATCCCCCATTCTTGCCCCAAATTCCCCCATTTCGCACCAAAATCCCACATTGTTGCCCCAAAATCCCGTGATTTCCCCCCAAATTCCCCCGTTTCGCCCCCAAATGCCGCATTTTTGCCCAAAACTCCCACATTTCACACCAAAATCCCACATTTTGCCCCCAAAATCCCCCATTTTTCGCCTAAATTTCTGCATTTTTGCCCCAAATCCCGCTTTTTTGCCCCAAATTCCCCCATTTTTCACCAAAATCCCACATTTTGCCCCAAATTCCCCCATTTCACACCAAAATTCCCACATTTTGCCCCAAATCCCCCCATTTCACACCAAAATCCCACATTTTGCCCACTGAAAAGGGAAGCTAGGGAAGGAATTTGTCCTGTCATAGAGCGGTTCATAGAACTAAGACTACTAAAAGAATGTGAGTCAGAATTCAATACACCTGTACTTCCAGTTAAGAAACCTGATGGGTCCTATAGGATAGTTCAAGACTTAAGAGCCATCAACAAAATAACAGAGGACCTGTGGTAGCTAACCCCTATACCCTATTAACCATGCTAAAACCTGGTTTAGCTTGGTTTACGGTCCTAGATTTAAAAGATGCTTTCTTTTGCCTCCCTCTCCATGAAGCCAGCCAGAAAATTTTTGCTTTTGAATGGGAAAATCCCAAAAGTGGTCGAAAGACCCGGCTCACATGGACGGTGTTGCCGCAGGGTTTTAAAAATAGCCCCACAATTTTTGGGAATCAGCTAGCAAAGGACTTGGAATCATGGGAACCACCATCAGAAGAAGGGAAGGTGTTACAATATGTAGACGACCTTCTTATTGCAACCAGAACCAAAGAATCCTGTGTCATTTGGACCGTGAGTCTGTTAAATTTCCTGGGACTACAGGGATATCGGGTTTCTAAGAAAAAGGCACAGGCGTTGTTACAACCCCAGGTCACGTACCTGGGGTACGAGATCAGTGCCGGACAACGGATCCTAGGACAAGCCCGGAAAGAGGCCATATGCCAAAGCCCCCGACCACAAACTATAAAGGAACTACGGACATTCTTAGGAATGACGGGTGGTGCCAACTTTGGATATGTGATTATGGTCTGCCTGTTAAGCCACTCTATTCCCTGATAGCAGCTAACCAAAAGGATCTCCAGTGGGATGCTGAGTCAGATCGAGCCTTCCAGCAGCTGAAGAAAGCCCTGATGTCGGCATCGGCATTGGGACTTCCTGATGTGAGTAAGCCATTTTTTCTATTTTCCCACGAAAAACAAGGAATGGCACTAGGAATATTGGCACAAGATTTGGGACCATACAGACGGGCGGTAGCATACTTCTCCAAACAGCTGGATGCCGCTGCGAAAGGGTGGCTGTTCTGGTTTTGTTAGGGGGGGGGGGCCTAAGGTGGCAGCTTCTGTAGGAAACTGCTAGAAGTCGCTCCCCTTTGTTCAGTGGACTTGGCCGGGCCTAGAGCGGACCCACTGCTGGCCAAGGCCAAGCCAATTGGTAGCAGAATGTCCCGTGATAACGCCTCTGCGATAATGTATTTAAATAGGGGAAAACAGAAAAAAAAAAAAAAAGGGAGAGATGTGAAGCAGCTGAGCGGGGGGCAGAGAGGGGGAAGCGCGAGCCTTGTGGGCCTTGCAGGCCTCACCCTCTGGCCTCCCGCCGGGCAGCCGACTGGGCCCAACTCGGCCCGGCCTGGCTGCAAGAAGTGGAGAGGAGCAGTTGAAGTGAATAAGATGTAAAAAGGATCCTGAGAGGCGTCTGCCAGCCTGTTGTGAGGAACGGCTGCAGACGCCAAGGTCAGTGAAGGAGGAGGGGGAGGAGTAATGCGGCTCCTGGCCAAGATTCCTCTGCAACTCGTGGTGACGACCATGGTGGAGCAGGTTGTCCCCCTGCAGCCCATGGAGGTCCACGGAGGGGCAGAGATCCACCTGCAGCCCGTGGAGGACCCCACGCCGGAGCAGGTGGAGGCCTGAAGGAGGCTGTGCCCCGTGGAGGGCCCGCTGGGACAGCTGTTCTAGAGGGACTGTGTTGGATACCTGGAGTATCAGGGACACTTAGTGAACAATCCAGACCGAATGGAATTGTTATGTTTGTGAGCAGCAGGCCTCAAGGACATCACTGAAGCCGCTTGTGAGAAAGTAATGAAGCCGCCTGTAAGAAAGTACTGAAGCCACCTGTGAGAAAATAATGAGGCCGCCTGTGAGAAAGTAATGAAGCTTCCTGTGAGAAAGTAAACGAAGCAACCTTGAAGAAGATCGTAAACAACTCTGAGAAAGTGAAAACATGAAAAGTACGGGACTTTCAGGTTAACGGGACTTTCCAGATTAGCTAACTGCAAGTAGCAAGGATATGCAAATGTAACTATTAGAGCTTAAGCCAATCACGCAATGACTAGTAGGCATATTTTATCTTAGCAATATAAATATGTGCACCCAGGACTAATAAATCGAACTACGCTTATTACTCATATTGAGTCTTTTGTCGTACGTTCCTCCGTCGCTCGCAGGACTGCACCCCGTGGAAGAGATGACCCACGCCGGAGCAGTTTCACGGAGGACTGTGGACATGGGAGGGACCCCACGCTGGAGCAGAGGAGGAATGCAAGGAGTTCTTCCCCCGACAATGACACAGAGGCATAAAACAACGCGTGATGAACTGACTGCGACCCCCATTCCCCCCCCCCCGCCCCCGACCCCCCCCTCCATGCCGCTCGGGAGGGGAAGGTAGTAGAGATAATGTTAAGCCCGGGAAGAGGGAGGGGTGGGGGGAGGTTATCTTGTTCCCTGTCTCATTCTCCTGCTAGTTTTAGAAATAAATGAGTGTTTTTCCCCAAGTCGAGTCTGTTTTGCCTGTAACGGTAACTTTACAAATTTCTTCCCGTCCTTATCTCAAACCTCGAGCCGTTTTTCTTATATCATCTCCTCCTATTCTCTCGGAGGGTGGGGGGAGCGAGAGAGAGACTGTGTAGTCTGGTCCCGATCGGGGCTGAACTACGACAGTGGCCCAGCTGTCTGAGAGCAGTAGCAGCTGTCATTCTAAACATTCAAGAAGCCTGAAAGTTCACTCTAGGCCAGAAAATGACTGTCCTAGTTTCCCAGACTGTATCTGCGGTCCTTGAAGCAAAAGGAGGGCATTGGCTTTCCCCACAAAGGTTCCTGAAATATCAAGCTATAATGGTTGAACAGGATGATGTTGAAATCGTGACCACAAACATCATCAATCCGGCCTCATTCCTTGATGGGAACATCGGGGAGCCGGTGAGTCATGACTGCTTGGAAACAATTGAAACCATGTATTCTAGTCGAACGGATCTTAAAGATGTCCCTGTCGATGGAGCCGAACATTGGTTCACCGATGGAAGCAGCTATATGTTAAATGGAAGGCGACATTCCGGATATGCTGTTACCACTTTTGAAAAGGTGATAGAGTCCAGGCCACTATCAGCCGACGTCTCAGCCCAAAAGGCCGAGATCATAGCCCTTACCTGAGCCCTGGAGAGAGCCCAGGGAAGGACTGTAAACATTTGGACTGACCCTAAATATGCCTTTGGGGTGGTACATGCCCATGGAGCAATATGGAAGGCAAGAGGACTGTTAAATTCTCATGGAAAAACCATCAAACACGCAGAAGGGATTTTGAAAATCCTGAATGCAGTCCAGCTTCCCAAAAAGGTGGCAATTATGCATATTAAAGCACACCAGAAAGTGAGCACAGAATTGGAAAGAGGAAATGAGCTGGCAGATAGGGAAGCAAAACAAGCAGCTAGAGAAACAATCAAGGTAGAGGGTGCGCTAATACCTGATGGACAGGTATTTCTAGAAGGTAAACCAGAATACACAAAGGAAGTCGGCAAACTTATTAATGATCTAAAGGGGTCATATAATGAGGAAGGGTGGGCCAATTACTACCCCTCACACGGGAGGGTAGTAATTCCCTCCTACATGATATGGTCAGTAGTCCGAGAAGAACATAGAAAAAGACACTGGGGGGAGGGGGGGGCAGAAGCCCTATATAAAGAGCTCATCAGGAACATAATAGCGCGAAACTTAGCCACTACCGTTAGACAAGTAACTCAACAATGTGATCTTTGTCTCCAGACTAATCCTAAAGTTGTAAAAGAGCCGAAACTTGAAAAAATCGGAAAGGGGAATGGTCCGGGACAACGTTGGCAGATTGATTTCTCAGAACTCCCTAGAAAAGGGGGGTATTGATACTTATTAGTACTTACGGATACCTTTTCAGGCTGGCCAGAAGCTTTCCCGTGCGGAACTGCTAAAGCCTGGGAAGTAACCAAAATACTGCTCCAGGAAATAGTACCTAGGTTTGGAGTCGCAGCAGTAATGTCATCGGATAGAGGACCACATTTTGTGTCCAGAATAGTACAAGCAATTAGCCACCATCTAGGGATAGAGTGGCAATTACATACCTCTTACCGACCACAATCAAGTGGCCAGGTGGAGAAAATGAATCACCCAATCAAACAACAGATTGTCAAGTTGGGTCAGGAAACTAATCTAACTTTACCATTAGCTCTTATACGAATACGAACCAGACCAAGAGCAAGAGAAGGGCTTAGTCCATTCGAAATTCTATATGGACGACCCTATGGGGTACAAAAGGGAACGTCTTCACAAATTGGTGAAGAAATAATGACCTCCTATATGGTGGCACTAAACAAACAATTAAAAAGAATTGAAAAACATGCAATGGGAACACGTCGTAGGGGTCTGGATGGGCCTGTTCACGATATACAACCAGGGGACTATGTATATGTTAAATCTCTTACAGAAAAAACTCTGGAACCACAGTGGGCCGGACCTTTTCAAGTCCTCCTCACCACCTACACGGCAATTAAGGTAAAGGGACAGAACTCCTGGATACACCATACTCGGATCAAGAGAGCCTCTGCAACCTTGTGGAAAGTAACTCCAGACAACAACGAAGACTTGAGACTTAAACTCGTTCGAACGGATAAGGGCGGGAACAATGTGGGTAACAAGTAAGTGAGCCAAAAGCAGTAGTGAACCGGAGGGACACCACAGCAAACGATACCGGACAAAGAAACCGGGACCGGCCAGTAACTAATCTCGCCCAAATCTGTCATCGGTGCAGTTTATATCTTATTTGTCATTTTATTATAGGAAATATAAAACCCATTTTAGCAGGTCACCAAAGGCAGTACATTATCTACAGAAGTAGCTGTACTAATCCACTAGACCAACTAAATCCTAAAATGACCAATTGTTTAATTGGAATTGTGATTGGGCTTACAATATTTTCCTGCATCTTACCACTAACTTGTAATCAAAAGGACACCAAATGGCCGTGGTCTCACGCCTCCCTTGGGTTTACAGGAAGCATGGGACCACCTTTTAAACGGTCGGGCTTAAACTTGGCCACTGTGGTTATGCACAAAATGGAAATGTACTCAGGGCATGAGTGGGGCTGGGACATTGGCAACAGGGATCCTTAATACTATGGTGCACCCCGTTGTGATCTTATTGATTAGCTTAGGAGTTTTATTAATATTAACTATTGTGCTGTACCTATGGGTTTGGAGACTGTTTAAGAAAGTAACACTGTCGTAGTTCAGCCCCTATCAGGACCAGACTACGCAGTCTCTCTCTCACTCCTCCCACCCTCCGAGAGAACAGGGGGAGATAACGTAAGGAAAAACGGCTCGAGGTTTGAGATAAGGACAGGGAGAAATCCTTAAATTTACCATCACGGGCAAAACAGACTCGACTTGGGGAAAACTATTCATTTATTACTACAAACAGCAAGATAATGAGACAGAGAACAAGATAACCTCCCTCCACCCCTCCCTCTTCCCAAGCTTAACATTATCTCTACTACCTTCCCCCCCCCGAGTGGCACAGGAGGGGGAAGAGGGAATGGGGATTGCGGTCAGTTCATCACGCGTTGTTTTACGCTGCTGCTTCATGGTTGGGGGAAGAACTCCTCACATTCCTCCCCTGCTCTGTTGTGGGGTCCCACCCGTACGCCACAGTCCTTCCTGAAACTGCTCCGGCATGGGTCATCTCTTCCACGGGGTGCAGTCTCTCCAGAACAGCTGTCCCAGCGGGCCCTCCATGGGCCACAGCTGCCTTCAGGCATCCACCTCCCCCAGTACGGGATCCTTCACGGGCTCCAAGTGGATCTCTGCCCCTCCGTGGACCTCCATGGGCTGCAGGGGGACAACCTGCTCCACCATGGTCGTCACCACAGGCTGCAGGGGAATCTTGGCCAGGAGCCACATTACTCCTCCCACTCCTTCTGAACTGACCTGGGCATCTGCAGCCGTTCCTCACAACAGGCTGGTAGATGTCTCTCAGGATCCTTTTTACATCTTATTCACTTCTCCTCTCCTCTCCACTTCCTGCAGCCGGGCCGGACCAATTCGGGCCCAGTCAGCGGCTTGGCAAGAGGCCAGAGGGTGAGGCCTGCAAGGCCCATAAGGCCTGCGCCTCCCTCTCTGTGCCTCTGCCCCCCGCTCAGCTGCTTCACATCTCTCCCTTTTTTTTTTTTTTCTGTTTTCCCCTATTTAAATACGTTATCGCAGAGGCGTTATCAGGGGACATTCTGCTACCAATTGGCTTGGCCTTGGCCAGCAGCGGGTCCGCTCTAGGCCCGGCCGAGTCCACTGAACAAAGGGGAGCGACTTCTAGCAGTTTCCTACAGAAGCTACCACCTTAGGCCCCCCCGTCACTAAACAAAACCATGTATGATGCTTCATATCATTCAGGGAAACTGTTTAAGTAAAAGAATTTACTTAGTGTGATTAAAAGGGGGGATTGATATAGGGGACAATAAGTTAATCACAACTATATATGTATGCTCTTAAAGAATTGTTGTAGTTCAGCCCCGATCGGGACCAGACTACGCAGTCTCTCTCTCACTCCCCCCCCACCCTCCAAGAGAACAGGGGGAGATTTGGTAAACAAAAGAAAACCAGGAAAAAACCAAACCCGTGGGTTGAGATTGAACAAAAAGTAAATTTAACAGTAATGACAGAAGAAAACAAAACAGTGATGCAATACAAATATAGTATAATGGCTTACAACAAATCTCCACACCTAGTTTCTTCCACGTAGCAGGAGGCTCCTTTCACCACCCTCCTCACTTACATACTGAGCCCCAGCAGTTAGCTAATTAGTTAACTATCCCAGCCATAGGGGCTACCAGCTTCAGTACTCCACCCAGCTCAGGTAAATATTAACTCTATCCTAGCCAGAACCAGACAAGAATACAGTTATAAAACATAGTCACGTACCCATATAGCTTAGAGAAACAATTAATGGAAGAGGAAGTCTGTTTTTTTTTTCTTTTCCTGACGAAGGACTCATTTGTAAGGAGTGAGAAACAGTCCCTACTGCTCAGTGGGAAAAAATCTTAAAAATCCTGAACCTTTTGTTACATGGTGACCAGCTCTGAATACCCTTGCTGCTCCTCACCGGCTCTTGCTACCACACATACAGGCTCCAAACTCTGGGGCTCCGGGCTTTCCTAGACCACCAGGACAGGGTGGTAAAGATCTACAGGCGTAAAAAAAATCTACAGGCCAGGAAACATTGGGGCTCCGGGATTTCCTAGACCACCAGGACTCCGACGTTTAACACCAGCTCGAGCTGTCCGCCTAGTGTTAAACCACAGCTTAAAAATGGTGAATGTCAGACAGCTGCTCCCACACCAGAAGTGTCAGCTCTGGAATGTCTTGCTGCTTCTCACCAGCTCTAGGCACCACATCTACAGGCTCACAAACATTGGGGATCTGGCATTTCCTGGGACACCAGGACTCCGACGTCTACCATCACCTCAACTCAGCAGTCCCTTTTGAAAAAAATCTTAAAAATCACAAACGTCAGAAGACTGCTCCCACACCAGAAGTGACATTTCTGAAAGCTCTTGCTTCTCCCGCCCGGCTCTTGCCACCGCATCTACAGGCTCACAAATATTGGGACTGCGAGATTTCCTAGAACACCAGCACTCCAACGTTTACCACGGTGTACTTATGGCCGCCCAGTGAAAACACTCTTATATATCATGAACGTTGGATGATAGATCCCACACCAGAAGTGCCAGCTCTGAAAACCCCTCAGTGGCTCTTGCCACCGCATCTACAAGCCCAGCAACACTGGGGCTCCGTTCTTTCCTAGACAATCAGGACTCTGACTTTTGCCACCATGTACACCAGTAAACTTTCAGAGGTGGCACCTTTGGTGTTAAAGCAATCGTCTGAGTTCGTGATTTTTAAGATTTATTTCTCACTGTGCAGCAGCTCTAGGTGATGGTAAGTGTCAGAGTCCTGCTGGTGGAGGAAAGCCCAGAGACTCAATGTTTCTGAGCCTGTAGATGTGGTGGGAAGAGTCGGTGAGGAGCAGCAAGAACTTTTAGAGCAGGCATTTCAGGTGTTGGAGTAATTGTCTGACTTCCTTCTGTGCGGCTGGTTCCAAGTTGACGGTAACTGCCAGCGTGCTAGCTGTGTAGGACAGTGAAGAGGCTGACACGTGTGTGTCCGTAGAGCTGCTAGAAAGCGTACGTGAAGAGCAGGAAGGGCTTTCAGAGCAGCCGGTTCTCGTCTTGGACAGTCGCCACACATCCGCACTTTTAGTGCCTCAGAACCCCGGACAGCTTGCAAAACACGGCTGTAACTGTCCCAGCGCAAGCTGTTCAGGAAAGCACAGAAACGCGATGTTCGCGTGCTTTTAGCGCTGCTCGCAAGAAGCCTCCGGAGCAGGCACTTCTCGTGCAGCAACAACCGTGCCTGCTACGATCTTTCCTAGCCTCTTTTCCTCCGGGCAGCCGGCTTGAGCTGATGTGAAGTGTTGGTGGGCAAATCATCCAGAGAAGCGTCGCAATGCTTCTGGGCTGTTAGCAAGAGCTTTCCTTGCTGAGCCTTTTCACGTTGGAGATTAGCTGGACATTTGCCGGTTTAGTGCCTTGTTTCTTCTGCGCAGCTTGCACAAAGCTCATTGCGGCTTTCGCGGTTCGAGTTGTGCATCGCCGGAGCTCTGCGAGAAAGAGCGAGAGAAGAGCCGCGAAAGCTCCGAGTGCGGCCAGCTCGCGTGTAGCCGCGATGATGCGCTGTTCGCCGGTTGCAGGGCGACTGCCTTCTGCGCGGCTGCTTCCAAGTTGACGGTAACTGCCAGCGTGCTAGCTGTGTAGGACAGTGAAGAGGCTGACGCGTGTGTGTCCGTAGAGCTGCTAGAAAGCGTACGTGACGAGCAGGAAGGGCTTTCAGAGCAGCCGGTTCTCGTCTTGGACAGTCGCCACACATCCGCACTTTTAGTGCCTCAGAACCCCGGACAGCTTGCAAAACACGGCTGTAACTGTCCCAGCGCAAGCTGTTCAGGAAAGCACAGAAACGCGATGTTCGCGTGCTTTTAGCGCTGCTCGCAAGAAGCCTCCGGAGCAGGCACTTCTCGTGCAGCAACAACCGTGCCTGCTACGATCTTTCCTAGCCTCTTTTCCTCCGGGCAGCCGGCTTGAGCTGATGTGAAGTGTTGGTGGGCAAATCATCCAGAGAAGAGTCGCAATGCTTCTGGGCTGTTAGCAAGAGCTTTCCTTGCTGACCCTTTTCACGTTGGAGATTAGCTGGACATTTGCCGGTTTAGTGCCTTGTTTCTTCTGCGCAGCTTGCACAAAGCTCATTGCGGCTTTCGCGGTTCGAGTTGTGCATCGCCGGAGCTCTGCGGGAAAGAGCGAGAGAAGAGCCGCGAAAGCTCCGAGTGCGGCCAGCTCGCGTGTAGCCGCGAATGTGCGCTGTTCGCCGGTTGCAGGGCGAGTGCCTTCTGCGCGGCTGCTTCCAAGTTGACGGTAACTGCCAGCGTGCTAGCTGTGTAGGACAGTGAAGAGGCTGACGCGTGTGTGTCCGTAGAGCTGCTAGAAAGCGTACGTGACGAGCAGGAAGGGCTTTCAGAGCAGCCGGTTCTCGTCTTGCACAGTCGCCACACATCCGCACTTTTAGTGCCTCAGAACCCCGGACAGCTTGCAAAACACGGCTGTAACTGTCCCAGCGCAAGCTGTTCAGGAAAGCACAGAAACGCGATGTTCGCGTGCTTTTAGCGCTGCTCGCAAGAAGCCTCCGGAGCAGGCACTTCTCGTGCAGCAACAACCGTGCCTGCTACGATCTTTCCTAGCCTCTTTTCCTCCGGGCAGCCGGCTTGAGCTGATGTGAAGTGTTGGTGGGCAAATCATCCAGAGAAGCGTCGCAATGCTTCTGGGCTGTTAGCAAGAGCTTTCCTTGCTGAGCCTTTTCACGTTGGAGATTAGCTGGACATTTGCCGGTTTAGTGCCTTGTTTCTTCTGCGCAGCTTGCACAAAGCTCATTGCGGCTTTCGCGGTTCGAGTTGTGCATCGCCGGAGCTCTGCGGGAAAGAGCGAGAGAAGAGCCGCGAAAGCTCCGAGTGCGGCCAGCTCGCGTGTAGCCGCGAATGTGCGCTGTTCGCCGGTTGCAGGGCGACTGCCTTCTGCGCGGCTGCTTCCAAGTTGACGGTAACTGCCAGCGTGCTAGCTGTGTAGGACAGTGAAGAGGCTGACGCGTGTGTGTCCGTAGAGCTGCTAGAAAGCGTACGTGACGAGCAGGAAGGGCTTTCAGAGCAGCCGGTTCTCGTCTTGCACAGTCGCCACACATCCGCACTTTTAGTGCCTCAGAACCCCGGACAGCTTGCAAAACACGGCTGTAACTGTCCCAGCGCAAGCTGTTCAGGAAAGCACAGAAACGCGATGTTCGCGTGCTTTTAGCGCTGCTCGCAAGAAGCCTCCGGAGCAGGCACTTCTCGTGCAGCAACAACCGTGCCTGCTACGATCTTTCCTAGCCTCTTTTCCTCCGGGCAGCCGGCTTGAGCTGATGTGAAGTGTTGGTGGGCAAATCATCCAGAGAAGCGTCGCAATGCTTCTGGGCTGTTAGCAAGAGCTTTCCTTGCTGAGCCTTTTCACGTTGGAGATTAGCTGGACATTTGCCGGTTTAGTGCCTTGTTTCTTCTGCGCAGCTTGCACAAAGCTCATTGCGGCTTTCGCGGTTCGAGTTGTGCATCGCCGGAGCTCTGCGGGAAAGAGCGAGAGAAGAGCCGCGAAAGCTCCGAGTGCGGCCAGCTCGCGTGTAGCCGCGAATGTGCGCTGTTCGCCGGTTGCAGGGCGAGTGCCTTCTGCGCGGCTGCTTCCAAGTTGACGGTAACTGCCAGCGTGCTAGCTGTGTAGGACAGTGAAGAGGCTGACGCGTGTGTGTCCGTAGAGCTGCTAGAAAGCGTACGTGACGAGCAGGAAGGGCTTTCAGAGCAGCCGGTTCTCGTCTTGCACAGTCGCCACACATCCGCACTTTTAGTGCCTCAGAACCCCGGACAGCTTGCAAAACACGGCTGTAACTGTCCCAGCGCAAGCTGTTCAGGAAAGCACAGAAACGCGATGTTCGCGTGCTTTTAGCGCTGCTCGCAAGAAGCCTCCGGAGCAGGCACTTCTCGTGCAGCAACAACCGTGCCTGCTACGATCTTTCCTAGCCTCTTTTCCTCCGGGCAGCCGGCTTGAGCTGATGTGAAGTGTTGGTGGGCAAATCATCCAGAGAAGCGTCGCAATGCTTCTGGGCTGTTAGCAAGAGCTTTCCTTGCTGAGCCTTTTCACGTTGGAGATTAGCTGGACATTTGCCGGTTTAGTGCCTTGTTTCTTCTGCGCAGCTTGCACAAAGCTCATTGCGGCTTTCGCGGTTCGAGTTGTGCATCGCCGGAGCTCTGCGGGAAAGAGCGAGAGAAGAGCCGCGAAAGCTCCGAGTGCGGCCAGCTCGCGTGTAGCCGCGAATGTGCGCTGTTCGCCGGTTGCAGGGCGAGTGCCTTCTGCGCGGCTGCTTCCAAGTTGACGGTAACTGCCAGCGTGCTAGCTGTGTAGGACAGTGAAGAGGCTGACGCGTGTGTGTCCGTAGAGCTGCTAGAAAGCGTACGTGACGAGCAGGAAGGGCTTTCAGAGCAGCCGGTTCTCGTCTTGGACAGTCGCCACACATCCGCACTTTTAGTGCCTCAGAACCCCGGACAGCTTGCAAAACACGGCTGTAACTGTCCCAGCGCAAGCTGTTCAGGAAAGCACAGAAACGCGATGTTCGCGTGCTTTTAGCGCTGCTCGCAAGAAGCCTCCGGAGCAGGCACTTCTCGTGCAGCAACAACCGTGCCTGCTACGATCTTTCCTAGCCTCTTTTCCTCCGGGCAGCCGGCTTGAGCTGATGTGAAGTGTTGGTGGGCAAATCATCCAGAGAAGCGTCGCAATGCTTCTGGGCTGTTAGCAAGAGCTTTCCTTGCTGAGCCTTTTCACGTTGGAGATTAGCTGGACATTTGCCGGTTTAGTGCCTTGTTTCTTCTGCGCAGCTTGCACAAAGCTCATTGCGGCTTTCGCGGTTCGAGTTGTGCATCGCCGGAGCTCTGCGGGAAAGAGCGAGAGAAGAGCCGCGAAAGCTCCGAGTGCGGCCAGCTCGCGTGTAGCCGCGAATGTGCGCTGTTCGCCGGTTGCAGGGCGACTGCCTTCTGCGCGGCTGCTTCCAAGTTGACGGTAACTGCCAGCGTGCTAGCTGTGTAGGACAGTGAAGAGGCTGACGCGTGTGTGTCCGTAGAGCTGCTAGAAAGCGTACGTGACGAGCAGGAAGGGCTTTCAGAGCAGCCGGTTCTCGTCTTGCACAGTCGCCACACATCCGCACTTTTAGTGCCTCAGAACCCCGGACAGCTTGCAAAACACGGCTGTAACTGTCCCAGCGCAAGCTGTTCAGGAAAGCACAGAAACGCGATGTTCGCGTGCTTTTAGCGCTGCTCGCAAGAAGCCTCCGGAGCAGGCACTTCTCGTGCAGCAACAACCGTGCCTGCTACGATCTTTCCTAGCCTCTTTTCCTCCGGGCAGCCGGCTTGAGCTGATGTGAAGTGTTGGTGGGCAAATCATCCAGAGAAGCGTCGCAATGCTTCTGGGCTGTTAGCAAGAGCTTTCCTTGCTGAGCCTTTTCACGTTGGAGATTAGCTGGACATTTGCCGGTTTAGTGCCTTGTTTCTTCTGCGCAGCTTGCACAAAGCTCATTGCGGCTTTCGCGGTTCGAGTTGTGCATCGCCGGAGCTCTGCGGGAAAGAGCGAGAGAAGAGCCGCGAAAGCTCCGAGTGCGGCCAGCTCGCGTGTAGCCGCGAATGTGCGCTGTTCGCCGGTTGCAGGGCGAGTGCCTTCTGCGCGGCTGCTTCCAAGTTGACGGTAACTGCCAGCGTGCTAGCTGTGTAGGACAGTGAAGAGGCTGACGCGTGTGTGTCCGTAGAGCTGCTAGAAAGCGTACGTGACGAGCAGGAAGGGCTTTCAGAGCAGCCGGTTCTCGTCTTGCACAGTCGCCACACATCCGCACTTTTAGTGCCTCAGAACCCCGGACAGCTTGCAAAACACGGCCGTAACTGTCCCAGCGCAAGCTGTTCAGGAAAGCACAGAAACGCGATGTTCGCGTGCTTTTAGCGCTGCTCGCAAGAAGCCTCCGGAGCAGGCACTTCTCGTGCAGCAACAACCGTGCCTGCTACGATCTTTCCTAGCCTCTTTTCCTCCGGGCAGCCGGCTTGAGCTGATGTGAAGTGTTGGTGGGCAAATCATCCAGAGAAGCGTCGCAATGCTTCTGGGCTGTTAGCAAGAGCTTTCCTTGCTGACCCTTTTCACGTTGGAGATTAGCTGGACATTTGCCGGTTTAGTGCCTTGTTTCTTCTGCGCAGCTTGCACAAAGCTCATTGCGGCTTTCGCGGTTCGAGTTGTGCATCGCCGGAGCTCTGCGGGAAAGAGCGAGAGAAGAGCCGCGAAAGCTCCGAGTGCGGCCAGCTCGCGTGTAGCCGCGAATGTGCGCTGTTCGCCGGTTGCAGGGCGAGTGCCTTCTGCGCGGCTGCTTCCAAGTTGACGGTAACTGCCAGCGTGCTAGCTGTGTAGGACAGTGAAGAGGCTGACGCGTGTGTGTCCGTAGAGCTGCTAGAAAGCGTACGTGACGAGCAGGAAGGGCTTTCAGAGCAGCCGGTTCTCGTCTTGCACAGTCGCCACACATCCGCACTTTTAGTGCCTCAGAACCCCGGACAGCTTGCAAAACACGGCTGTAACTGTCCCAGCGCAAGCTGTTCAGGAAAGCACAGAAACGCGATGTTCGCGTGCTTTTAGCGCTGCTCGCAAGAAGCCTCCGGAGCAGGCACTTCTCGTGCAGCAACAACCGTGCCTGCTACGATCTTTCCTAGCCTCTTTTCCTCCGGGCAGCCGGCTTGAGCTGATGTGAAGTGTTGGTGGGCAAATCATCCAGAGAAGCGTCGCAATGCTTCTGGGCTGTTAGCAAGAGCTTTCCTTGCTGAGCCTTTTCACGTTGGAGATTAGCTGGACATTTGCCGGTTTAGTGCCTTGTTTCTTCTGCGCAGCTTGCACAAAGCTCATTGCGGCTTTCGCGGTTCGAGTTGTGCATCGCCGGAGCTCTGCGGGAAAGAGCGAGAGAAGAGCCGCGAAAGCTCCGAGTGCGGCCAGCTCGCGTGTAGCCGCGAATGTGCGCTGTTCGCCGGTTGCAGGGCGACTGCCTTCTGCGCGGCTGCTTCCAAGTTGACGGTAACTGCCAGCGTGCTAGCTGTGTAGGACAGTGAAGAGGCTGACGCGTGTGTGTCCGTAGAGCTGCTAGAAAGCGTACGTGACGAGCAGGAAGGGCTTTCAGAGCAGCCGGTTCTCGTCTTGCACAGTCGCCACACATCCGCACTTTTAGTGCCTCAGAACCCCGGACAGCTTGCAAAACACGGCTGTAACTGTCCCAGCGCAAGCTGTTCAGGAAAGCACAGAAACGCGATGTTCGCGTGCTTTTAGCGCTGCTCGCAAGAAGCCTCCGGAGCAGGCACTTCTCGTGCAGCAACAACCGTGCCTGCTACGATCTTTCCTAGCCTCTTTTCCTCCGGGCAGCCGGCTTGAGCTGATGTGAAGTGTTGGTGGGCAAATCATCCAGAGAAGCGTCGCAATGCTTCTGGGCTGTTAGCAAGAGCTTTCCTTGCTGAGCCTTTTCACGTTGGAGATTAGCTGGACATTTGCCGGTTTAGTGCCTTGTTTCTTCTGCGCAGCTTGCACAAAGCTCATTGCGGCTTTCGCGGTTCGAGTTGTGCATCGCCGGAGCTCTGCGGGAAAGAGCGAGAGAAGAGCCGCGAAAGCTCCGAGTGCGGCCAGCTCGCGTGTAGCCGCGAATGTGCGCTGTTCGCCGGTTGCAGGGCGAGTGCCTTCTGAGCGGCTGCTTCCAAGTTGACGGTAACTGCCAGCGTGCTAGCTGTGTAGGACAGTGAAGAGGCTGACGCGTGTGTGTCCGTAGAGCTGCTAGAAAGCGTACGTGACGAGCAGGAAGGGCTTTCAGAGCAGCCGGTTCTCGTCTTGCACAGTCGCCACACATCCGCACTTTTAGTGCCTCAGAACCCCGGACAGCTTGCAAAACACGGCTGTAACTGTCCCAGCGCAAGCTGTTCAGGAAAGCACAGAAACGCGATGTTCGCGTGCTTTTAGCGCTGCTCGCAAGAAGCCTCCGGAGCAGGCACTTCTCGTGCAGCAACAACCGTGCCTGCTACGATCTTTCCTAGCCTCTTTTCCTCCGGGCAGCCGGCTTGAGCTGATGTGAAGTGTTGGTGGGCAAATCATCCAGAGAAGCGTCGCAATGCTTCTGGGCTGTTAGCAAGAGCTTTCCTTGCTGAGCCTTTTCACGTTGGAGATTAGCTGGACATTTGCCGGTTTAGTGCCTTGTTTCTTCTGCGCAGCTTGCACAAAGCTCATTGCGGCTTTCGCGGTTCGAGTTGTGCATCGCCGGAGCTCTGCGGGAAAGAGCGAGAGAAGAGCCGCGAAAGCTCCGAGTGCGGCCAGCTCGCGTGTAGCCGCGAATGTGCGCTGTTCGCCGGTTGCAGGGCGACTGCCTTCTGCGCGGCTGCTTCCAAGTTGACGGTAACTGCCAGCGTGCTAGCTGTGTAGGACAGTGAAGAGGCTGACGCGTGTGTGTCCGTAGAGCTGCTAGAAAGCGTACGTGACGAGCAGGAAGGGCTTTCAGAGCAGCCGGTTCTCGTCTTGCACAGTCGCCACACATCCGCACTTTTAGTGCCTCAGAACCCCGGACAGCTTGCAAAACGCGGCTGTAACTGTCCCAGCGCAAGCTGTTCAGGAAAGCACAGAAACGCGATGTTCGCGTGCTTTTAGCGCTGCTCGCAAGAAGCCTCCGGAGCAGGCACTTCTCGTGCAGCAACAACCGTGCCTGCTACGATCTTTCCTAGCCTCTTTTCCTCCGGGCAGCCGGCTTGAGCTGATGTGAAGTGTTGGTGGGCAAATCATCCAGAGAAGCGTCGCAATGCTTCTGGGCTGTTAGCAAGAGCTTTCCTTGCTGACCCTTTTCACGTTGGAGATTAGCTGGACATTTGCCGGTTTAGTGCCTTGTTTCTTCTGCGCAGCTTGCACAAAGCTCATTGCGGCTTTCGCGGTTCGAGTTGTGCATCGCCGGAGCTCTGCGGGAAAGAGCGAGAGAAGAGCCGCGAAAGCTCCGAGTGCGGCCAGCTCGCGTGTAGCCGCGAATGTGCGCTGTTCGCCGGTTGCAGGGCGACTGCCTTCTGCGCGGCTGCTTCCAAGTTGACGGTAACTGCCAGCGTGCTAGCTGTGTAGGACAGTGAAGAGGCTGACGCGTGTGTGTCCGTAGAGCTGCTAGAAAGCGTACGTGACGAGCAGGAAGGGCTTTCAGAGCAGCCGGTTCTCGTCTTGCACAGTCGCCACACATCCGCACTTTTAGTGCCTCAGAACCCCGGACAGCTTGCAAAACACGGCTGTAACTGTCCCAGCGCAAGCTGTTCAGGAAAGCACAGAAACGCGATGTTCGCGTGCTTTTAGCGCTGCTCGCAAGAAGCCTCCGGAGCAGGCACTTCTCGTGCAGCAACAACCGTGCCTGCTACGATCTTTCCTAGCCTCTTTTCCTCCGGGCAGCCGGCTTGAGCTGATGTGAAGTGTTGGTGGGCAAATCATCCAGAGAAGCGTCGCAATGCTTCTGGGCTGTTAGCAAGAGCTTTCCTTGCTGAGCCTTTTCACGTTGGAGATTAGCTGGACATTTGCCGGTTTAGTGCCTTGTTTCTTCTGCGCAGCTTGCACAAAGCTCATTGCGGCTTTCGCGGTTCGAGTTGTGCATCGCCGGAGCTCTGCGGGAAAGAGCGAGAGAAGAGCCGCGAAAGCTCCGAGTGCGGCCAGCTCGCGTGTAGCCGCGAATGTGCGCTGTTCGCCGGTTGCAGGGCGACTGCCTTCTGCGCGGCTGCTTCCAAGTTGACGGTAACTGCCAGCGTGCTAGCTGTGTAGGACAGTGAAGAGGCTGACGCGTGTGTGTCCGTAGAGCTGCTAGAAAGCGTACGTGACGAGCAGGAAGGGCTTTCAGAGCAGCCGGTTCTCGTCTTGCACAGTCGCCACACATCCGCACTTTTAGTGCCTCAGAACCCCGGACAGCTTGCAAAACACGGCTGTAACTGTCCCAGCGCAAGCTGTTCAGGAAAGCACAGAAACGCGATGTTCGCGTGCTTTTAGCGCTGCTCGCAAGAAGCCTCCGGAGCAGGCACTTCTCGTGCAGCAACAACCGTGCCTGCTACGATCTTTCCTAGCCTCTTTTCCTCCGGGCAGCCGGCTTGAGCTGATGTGAAGTGTTGGTGGGCAAATCATCCAGAGAAGCGTCGCAATGCTTCTGGGCTGTTAGCAAGAGCTTTCCTTGCTGAGCCTTTTCACGTTGGAGATTAGCTGGACATTTGCCGGTTTAGTGCCTTGTTTCTTCTGCGCAGCTTGCACAAAGCTCATTGCGGCTTTCGCGGTTCGAGTTGTGCATCGCCGGAGCTCTGCGGGAAAGAGCGAGAGAAGAGCCGCGAAAGCTCCGAGTGCGGCCAGCTCGCGTGTAGCCGCGAATGTGCGCTGTTCGCCGGTTGCAGGGCGACTGCCTTCTGCGCGGCTGCTTCCAAGTTGACGGTAACTGCCAGCGTGCTAGCTGTGTAGGACAGTGAAGAGGCTGACGCGTGTGTGTCCGTAGAGCTGCTAGAAAGCGTACGTGACGAGCAGGAAGGGCTTTCAGAGCAGCCGGTTCTCGTCTTGCACAGTCGCCACACATCCGCACTTTTAGTGCCTCAGAACCCCGGACAGCTTGCAAAACACGGCTGTAACTGTCCCAGCGCAAGCTGTTCAGGAAAGCACAGAAACGCGATGTTCGCGTGCTTTTAGCGCTGCTCGCAAGAAGCCTCCGGAGCAGGCACTTCTCGTGCAGCAACAACCGTGCCTGCTACGATCTTTCCTAGCCTCTTTTCCTCCGGGCAGCCGGCTTGAGCTGATGTGAAGTGTTGGTGGGCAAATCATCCAGAGAAGCGTCGCAATGCTTCTGGGCTGTTAGCAAGAGCTTTCCTTGCTGAGCCTTTTCACGTTGGAGATTAGCTGGACATTTGCCGGTTTAGTGCCTTGTTTCTTCTGCGCAGCTTGCACAAAGCTCATTGCGGCTTTCGCGGTTCGAGTTGTGCATCGCCGGAGCTCTGCGGGAAAGAGCGAGAGAAGAGCCGCGAAAGCTCCGAGTGCGGCCAGCTCGCGTGTAGCCGCGAATGTGCGCTGTTCGCCGGTTGCAGGGCGAGTGCCTTCTGCGCGGCTGCTTCCAAGTTGACGGTAACTGCCAGCGTGCTAGCTGTGTAGGACAGTGAAGAGGCTGACGCATGTGTGTCCGTAGAGCTGCTAGAAAGCGTACGTGACGAGCAGGAAGGGCTTTCAGAGCAGCCGGTTCTCGTCTTGCACAGTCGCCACACATCCGCACTTTTAGTGCCTCAGAACCCCGGACAGCTTGCAAAACACGGCTGTAACTGTCCCAGCGCAAGCTGTTCAGGAAAGCACAGAAACGCGATGTTCGCGTGCTTTTAGCGCTGCTCGCAAGAAGCCTCCGGAGCAGGCACTTCTCGTGCAGCAACAACCGTGCCTGCTACGATCTTTCCTAGCCTCTTTTCCTCCGGGCAGCCGGCTTGAGCTGATGTGAAGTGTTGGTGGGCAAATCATCCAGAGAAGCGTCGCAATGCTTCTGGGCTGTTAGCAAGAGCTTTCCTTGCTGAGCCTTTTCACGTTGGAGATTAGCTGGACATTTGCCGGTTTAGTGCCTTGTTTCTTCTGCGCAGCTTGCACAAAGCTCATTGCGGCTTTCGCGGTTCGAGTTGTGCATCGCCGGAGCTCTGCGGGAAAGAGCGAGAGAAGAGCCGCGAAAGCTCCGAGTGCGGCCAGCTCGCGTGTAGCCGCGAATGTGCGCTGTTCGCCGGTTGCAGGGCGAGTGCCTTCTGCGCGGCTGCTTCCAAGTTGACGGTAACTGCCAGCGTGCTAGCTGTGTAGGACAGTGAAGAGGCTGACGCGTGTGTGTCCGTAGAGCTGCTAGAAAGCGTACGTGACGAGCAGGAAGGGCTTTCAGAGCAGCCGGTTCTCGTCTTGCACAGTCGCCACACATCCGCACTTTTAGTGCCTCAGAACCCCGGACAGCTTGCAAAACACGGCTGTAACTGTCCCAGCGCAAGCTGTTCAGGAAAGCACAGAAACGCGATGTTCGCGTGCTTTTAGCGCTGCTCGCAAGAAGCCTCCGGAGCAGGCACTTCTCGTGCAGCAACAACCGTGCCTGCTACGATCTTTCCTAGCCTCTTTTCCTCCGGGCAGCCGGCTTGAGCTGATGTGAAGTGTTGGTGGGCAAATCATCCAGAGAAGCGTCGCAATGCTTCTGGGCTGTTAGCAAGAGCTTTCCTTGCTGAGCCTTTTCACGTTGGAGATTAGCTGGACATTTGCCGGTTTAGTGCCTTGTTTCTTCTGCGCAGCTTGCACAAAGCTCATTGCGGCTTTCGCGGTTCGAGTTGTGCATCGCCGGAGCTCTGCGGGAAAGAGCGAGAGAAGAGCCGCGAAAGCTCCGAGTGCGGCCAGCTCGCGTGTAGCCGCGAATGTGCGCTGTTCGCCGGTTGCAGGGCGAGTGCCTTCTGCGCGGCTGCTTCCAAGTTGACGGTAACTGCCAGCGTGCTAGCTGTGTAGGACAGTGAAGAGGCTGACGCGTGTGTGTCCGTAGAGCTGCTAGAAAGCGTACGTGACGAGCAGGAAGGGCTTTCAGAGCAGCCGGTTCTCGTCTTGCACAGTCGCCACACATCCGCACTTTTAGTGCCTCAGAACCCCGGACAGCTTGCAAAACACGGCTGTAACTGTCCCAGCGCAAGCTGTTCAGGAAAGCACAGAAACGCGATGTTCGCGTGCTTTTAGCGCTGCTCGCAAGAAGCCTCCGGAGCAGGCACTTCTCGTGCAGCAACAACCGTGCCTGCTACGATCTTTCCTAGCCTCTTTTCCTCCGGGCAGCCGGCTTGAGCTGATGTGAAGTGTTGGTGGGCAAATCATCCAGAGAAGCGTCGCAATGCTTCTGGGCTGTTAGCAAGAGCTTTCCTTGCTGACCCTTTTCACGTTGGAGATTAGCTGGACATTTGCCGGTTTAGTGCCTTGTTTCTTCTGCGCAGCTTGCACAAAGCTCATTGCGGCTTTCGCGGTTCGAGTTGTGCATCGCCGGAGCTCTGCGGGAAAGAGCGAGAGAAGAGCCGCGAAAGCTCCGAGTGCGGCCAGCTCGCGTGTAGCCGCGAATGTGCGCTGTTCGCCGGTTGCAGGGCGAGTGCCTTCTGCGCGGCTGCTTCCAAGTTGACGGTAACTGCCAGCGTGCTAGCTGTGTAGGACAGTGAAGAGGCTGACGCGTGTGTGTCCGTAGAGCTGCTAGAAAGCGTACGTGACGAGCAGGAAGGGCTTTCAGAGCAGCCGGTTCTCGTCTTGCACAGTCGCCACACATCCGCACTTTTAGTGCCTCAGAACCCCGGACAGCTTGCAAAACACGGCTGTAACTGTCCCAGCGCAAGCTGTTCAGGAAAGCACAGAAACGCGATGTTCGCGTGCTTTTAGCGCTGTTCGCAAGAAGCCTCCGGAGCAGGCACTTCTCGTGCAGCAACAACCGTGCCTGCTACGATCTTTCCTAGCCTCTTTTCCTCCGGGCAGCCGGCTTGAGCTGATGTGAAGTGTTGGTGGGCAAATCATCCAGAGAAGCGTCGCAATGCTTCTGGGCTGTTAGCAAGAGCTTTCCTTGCTGAGCCTTTTCACGTTGGAGATTAGCTGGACATTTGCCGGTTTAGTGCCTTGTTTCTTCTGCGCAGCTTGCACAAAGCTCATTGCGGCTTTCGCGGTTCGAGTTGTGCATCGCCGGAGCTCTGCGGGAAAGAGCGAGAGAAGAGCCGCGAAAGCTCCGAGTGCGGCCAGCTCGCGTGTAGCCGCGAATGTGCGCTGTTCGCCGGTTGCAGGGCGAGTGCCTTCTGCGCTGCTGCTTCCAAGTTGACGGTAACTGCCAGCGTGCTAGCTGTGTAGGACAGTGAAGAGGCTGACGCGTGTGTGTCCGTAGAGCTGCTAGAAAGCGTACGTGACGAGCAGGAAGGGCTTTCAGAGCAGCCGGTTCTCGTCTTGCACAGTCGCCACACATCCGCACTTTTAGTGCCTCAGAACCCCGGACAGCTTGCAAAACACGGCTGTAACTGTCCCAGCGCAAGCTGTTCAGGAAAGCACAGAAACGCGATGTTCGCGTGCTTTTAGCGCTGCTCGCAAGAAGCCTCCGGAGCAGGCACTTCTCGTGCAGCAACAACCGTGCCTGCTACGATCTTTCCTAGCCTCTTTTCCTCCGGGCAGCCGGCTTGAGCTGATGTGAAGTGTTGGTGGGCAAATCATCCAGAGAAGCGTCGCAATGCTTCTGGGCTGTTAGCAAGAGCTTTCCTTGCTGAGCCTTTTCACGTTGGAGATTAGCTGGACATTTGCCGGTTTAGTGCCTTGTTTCTTCTGCGCAGCTTGCACAAAGCTCATTGCGGCTTTCGCGGTTCGAGTTGTGCATCGCCGGAGCTCTGCGGGAAAGAGCGAGAGAAGAGCCGCGAAAGCTCCGAGTGCGGCCAGCTCGCGTGTAGCCGCGAATGTGCGCTGTTCGCCGGTTGCAGGGCGACTGCCTTCTGCGCGGCTGCTTCCAAGTTGACGGTAACTGCCAGCGTGCTAGCTGTGTAGGACAGTGAAGAGGCTGACGCGTGTGTGTCCGTAGAGCTGCTAGAAAGCGTACGTGACGAGCAGGAAGGGCTTTCAGAGCAGCCGGTTCTCGTCTTGCACAGTCGCCACACATCCGCACTTTTAGTGCCTCAGAACCCCGGACAGCTTGCAAAACACGGCTGTAACTGTCCCAGCGCAAGCTGTTCAGGAAAGCACAGAAACGCGATGTTCGCGTGCTTTTAGCGCTGCTCGCAAGAAGCCTCCGGAGCAGGCACTTCTCGTGCAGCAACAACCGTGCCTGCTACGATCTTTCCTAGCCTCTTTTCCTCCGGGCAGCCGGCTTGAGCTGATGTGAAGTGTTGGTGGGCAAATCATCCAGAGAAGCGTCGCAATGCTTCTGGGCTGTTAGCAAGAGCTTTCCTTGCTGAGCCTTTTCACGTTGGAGATTAGCTGGACATTTGCCGGTTTAGTGCCTTGTTTCTTCTGCGCAGCTTGCACAAAGCTCATTGCGGCTTTCGCGGTTCGAGTTGTGCATCGCCGGAGCTCTGCGGGAAAGAGCGAGAGAAGAGCCGCGAAAGCTCCGAGTGCGGCCAGCTCGCGTGTAGCCGCGAATGTGCGCTGTTCGCCGGTTGCAGGGCGAGTGCCTTCTGCGCGGCTGCTTCCAAGTTGACGGTAACTGCCAGCGTGCTAGCTGTGTAGGACAGTGAAGAGGCTGACGCGTGTGTGTCCGTAGAGCTGCTAGAAAGCGTACGTGACGAGCAGGAAGGGCTTTCAGAGCAGCCGGTTCTCGTCTTGCACAGTCGCCACACATCCGCACTTTTAGTGCCTCAGAACCCCGGACAGCTTGCAAAACACGGCTGTAACTGTCCCAGCGCAAGCTGTTCAGGAAAGCACAGAAACGCGATGTTCGCGTGCTTTTAGCGCTGCTCGCAAGAAGCCTCCGGAGCAGGCACTTCTCGTGCAGCAACAACCGTGCCTGCTACGATCTTTCCTAGCCTCTTTTCCTCCGGGCAGCCGGCTTGAGCTGATGTGAAGTGTTGGTGGGCAAATCATCCAGAGAAGCGTCGCAATGCTTCTGGGCTGTTAGCAAGAGCTTTCCTTGCTGAGCCTTTTCACGTTGGAGATTAGCTGGACATTTGCCGGTTTAGTGCCTTGTTTCTTCTGCGCAGCTTGCACAAAGCTCATTGCGGCTTTCGCGGTTCGAGTTGTGCATCGCCGGAGCTCTGCGGGAAAGAGCGAGAGAAGAGCCGCGAAAGCTCCGAGTGCGGCCAGCTCGCGTGTAGCCGCGAATGTGCGCTGTTCGCCGGTTGCAGGGCGAGTGCCTTCTGCGCGGCTGCTTCCAAGTTGACGGTAACTGCCAGCGTGCTAGCTGTGTAGGACAGTGAAGAGGCTGACGCGTGTGTGTCCGTAGAGCTGCTAGAAAGCGTACGTGACGAGCAGGAAGGGCTTTCAGAGCAGCCGGTTCTCGTCTTGCACAGTCGCCACACATCCGCACTTTTAGTGCCTCAGAACCCCGGACAGCTTGCAAAACACGGCTGTAACTGTCCCAGCGCAAGCTGTTCAGGAAAGCACAGAAACGCGATGTTCGCGTGCTTTTAGCGCTGCTCGCAAGAAGCCTCCGGAGCAGGCACTTCTCGTGCAGCAACAACCGTGCCTGCTACGATCTTTCCTAGCCTCTTTTCCTCCGGGCAGCCGGCTTGAGCTGATGTGAAGTGTTGGTGGGCAAATCATCCAGAGAAGCGTCGCAATGCTTCTGGGCTGTTAGCAAGAGCTTTCCTTGCTGAGCCTTTTCACGTTGGAGATTAGCTGGACATTTGCCGGTTTAGTGCCTTGTTTCTTCTGCGCAGCTTGCACAAAGCTCATTGCGGCTTTCGCGGTTCGAGTTGTGCATCGCCGGAGCTCTGCGGGAAAGAGCGAGAGAAGAGCCGCGAAAGCTCCGAGTGCGGCCAGCTCGCGTGTAGCCGCGAATGTGCGCTGTTCGCCGGTTGCATGGCGAGTGCCTTCTGCGCGGCTGCTTCCAAGTTGACGGTAACTGCCAGCGTGCTAGCTGTGTAGGACAGTGAAGAGGCTGACGCGTGTGTGTCCGTAGAGCTGCTAGAAAGCGTACGTGACGAGCAGGAAGGGCTTTCAGAGCAGCCGGTTCTCGTCTTGCACAGTCGCCACACATCCGCACTTTTAGTGCCTCAGAACCCCGGACAGCTTGCAAAACACGGCTGTAACTGTCCCAGCGCAAGCTGTTCAGGAAAGCACAGAAACGCGATGTTCGCGTGCTTTTAGCGCTGCTCGCAAGAAGCCTCCGGAGCAGGCACTTCTCGTGCAGCAACAACCGTGCCTGCTACGATCTTTCCTAGCCTCTTTTCCTCCGGGCAGCCGGCTTGAGCTGATGTGAAGTGTTGGTGGGCAAATCATCCAGAGAAGCGTCGCAATGCTTCTGGGCTGTTAGCAAGAGCTTTCCTTGCTGAGCCTTTTCACGTTGGAGATTAGCTGGACATTTGCCGGTTTAGTGCCTTGTTTCTTCTGCGCAGCTTGCACAAAGCTCATTGCGGCTTTCGCGGTTCGAGTTGTGCATCGCCGGAGCTCTGCGGGAAAGAGCGAGAGAAGAGCCGCGAAAGCTCCGAGTGCGGCCAGCTCGCGTGTAGCCGCGAATGTGCGCTGTTCGCCGGTTGCAGGGCGAGTGCCTTCTGCGCGGCTGCTTCCAAGTTGACGGTAACTGCCAGCGTGCTAGCTGTGTAGGACAGTGAAGAGGCTGACGCGTGTGTGTCCGTAGAGCTGCTAGAAAGCGTACGTGACGAGCAGGAAGGGCTTTCAGAGCAGCCGGTTCTCGTCTTGCACAGTCGCCACACATCCGCACTTTTAGTGCCTCAGAACCCCGGACAGCTTGCAAAACACGGCTGTAACTGTCCCAGCGCAAGCTGTTCAGGAAAGCACAGAAACGCGATGTTCGCGTGCTTTTAGCGCTGCTCGCAAGAAGCCTCCGGAGCAGGCACTTCTCGTGCAGCAACAACCGTGCCTGCTACGATCTTTCCTAGCCTCTTTTCCTCCGGGCAGCCGGCTTGAGCTGATGTGAAGTGTTGGTGGGCAAATCATCCAGAGAAGCGTCGCAATGCTTCTGGGCTGTTAGCAAGAGCTTTCCTTGCTGAGCCTTTTCACGTTGGAGATTAGCTGGACATTTGCCGGTTTAGTGCCTTGTTTCTTCTGCGCAGCTTGCACAAAGCTCATTGCGGCTTTCGCGGTTCGAGTTGTGCATCGCCGGAGCTCTGCGGGAAAGAGCGAGAGAAGAGCCGCGAAAGCTCCGAGTGCGGCCAGCTCGCGTGTAGCCGCGAATGTGCGCTGTTCGCCGGTTGCAGGGCGAGTGCCTTCTGCGCGGCTGCTTCCAAGTTGACGGTAACTGCCAGCGTGCTAGCTGTGTAGGACAGTGAAGAGGCTGACGCGTGTGTGTCCGTAGAGCTGCTAGAAAGCGTACGTGACGAGCAGGAAGGGCTTTCAGAGCAGCCGGTTCTCGTCTTGCACAGTCGCCACACATCCGCACTTTTAGTGCCTCAGAACCCCGGACAGCTTGCAAAACACGGCTGTAACTGTCCCAGCGCAAGCTGTTCAGGAAAGCACAGAAACGCGATGTTCGCGTGCTTTTAGCGCTGCTCGCAAGAAGCCTCCGGAGCAGGCACTTCTCGTGCAGCAACAACCGTGCCTGCTACGATCTTTCCTAGCCTCTTTTCCTCCGGGCAGCCGGCTTGAGCTGATGTGAAGTGTTGGTGGGCAAATCATCCAGAGAAGCGTCGCAATGCTTCTGGGCTGTTAGCAAGAGCTTTCCTTGCTGAGCCTTTTCACGTTGGAGATTAGCTGGACATTTGCCGGTTTAGTGCCTTGTTTCTTCTGCGCAGCTTGCACAAAGCTCATTGCGGCTTTCGCGGTTCGAGTTGTGCATCGCCGGAGCTCTGCGGGAAAGAGCGAGAGAAGAGCCGCGAAAGCTCCGAGTGCGGCCAGCTCGCGTGTAGCCGCGAATGTGCGCTGTTCGCCGGTTGCAGGGCGACTGCCTTCTGCGCGGCTGCTTCCAAGTTGACGGTAACTGCCAGCGTGCTAGCTGTGTAGGACAGTGAAGAGGCTGACGCGTGTGTGTCCGTAGAGCTGCTAGAAAGCGTACGTGACGAGCAGGAAGGGCTTTCAGAGCAGCCGGTTCTCGTCTTGCACAGTCGCCACACATCCGCACTTTTAGTGCCTCAGAACCCCGGACAGCTTGCAAAACACGGCTGTAACTGTCCCAGCGCAAGCTGTTCAGGAAAGCACAGAAACGCGATGTTCGCGTGCTTTTAGCGCTGCTCGCAAGAAGCCTCCGGAGCAGGCACTTCTCGTGCAGCAACAACCGTGCCTGCTACGATCTTTCCTAGCCTCTTTTCCTCCGGGCAGCCGGCTTGAGCTGATGTGAAGTGTTGGTGGGCAAATCATCCAGAGAAGCGTCGCAATGCTTCTGGGCTGTTAGCAAGAGCTTTCCTTGCTGACCCTTTTCACGTTGGAGATTAGCTGGACATTTGCCGGTTTAGTGCCTTGTTTCTTCTGCGCAGCTTGCACAAAGCTCATTGCGGCTTTCGCGGTTCGAGTTGTGCATCGCCGGAGCTCTGCGGGAAAGAGCGAGAGAAGAGCCGCGAAAGCTCCGAGTGCGGCCAGCTCGCGTGTAGCCGCGAATGTGCGCTGTTCGCCGGTTGCAGGGCGAGTGCCTTCTGCGCGGCTGCTTCCAAGTTGACGGTAACTGCCAGCGTGCTAGCTGTGTAGGACAGTGAAGAGGCTGACGCGTGTGTGTCCGTAGAGCTGCTAGAAAGCGTACGTGACGAGCAGGAAGGGCTTTCAGAGCAGCCGGTTCTCGTCTTGGACAGTCGCCACACAGCCGCACTTTTAGTGCCTCAGAACCCCGGACAGCTTGCAAAACACGGCTGTAACTGTCCCAGCGCAAGCTGTTCAGGAAAGCACAGAAACGCGATGTTCGCGTGCTTTTAGCGCTGCTCGCAAGAAGCCTCCGGAGCAGGCACTTCTCGTGCAGCAACAACCGTGCCTGCTACGATCTTTCCTAGCCTCTTTTCCTCCGGGCAGCCGGCTTGAGCTGATGTGAAGTGTTGGTGGGCAAATCATCCAGAGAAGCGTCGCAATGCTTCTGGGCTGTTAGCAAGAGCTTTCCTTGCTGAGCCTTTTCACGTGGGAGATTAGCTGGACATTTGCCGGTTTAGTGCCTTGTTTCTTCTGCGCAGCTTGCACAAAGCTCATTGCGGCTTTCGCGGTTCGAGTTGTGCATCGCCGGAGCTCTGCGAGAAAGAGCGAGAGAAGAGCCGCGAAAGCTCCGAGTGCGGCCAGCTCGCGTGTAGCCGCGAATGTGCGCTGTTCGCCGGTTGCAGGGCGACTGCCTTCTGCGCGGCTGCTTCCAAGTTGACGGTAACTGCCAGCGTGCTAGCTGTGTAGGACAGTGAAGAGGCTGACGCGTGTGTGTCCGTAGAGCTGCTAGAAAGCGTACGTGACGAGCAGGAAGGGCTTTCAGAGCAGCCGGTTCTCGTCTTGCACAGTCGCCACACATCCGCACTTTTAGTGCCTCAGAACCCCGGACAGCTTGCAAAACACGGCTGTAACTGTCCCAGCGCAAGCTGTTCAGGAAAGCACAGAAACGCGATGTTCGCGTGCTTTTAGCGCTGCTCGCAAGAAGCCTCCGGAGCAGGCACTTCTCGTGCAGCAACAACCGTGCCTGCTACGATCTTTCCTAGCCTCTTTTCCTCCGGGCAGCCGGCTTGAGCTGATGTGAAGTGTTGGTGGGCAAATCATCCAGAGAAGCGTCGCAATGCTTCTGGGCTGTTAGCAAGAGCTTTCCTTGCTGACCCTTTTCACGTTGGAGATTAGCTGGACATTTGCCGGTTTAGTGCCTTGTTTCTTCTGCGCAGCTTGCACAAAGCTCATTGCGGCTTTCGCGGTTCGAGTTGTGCATCGCCGGAGCTCTGCGGGAAAGAGCGAGAGAAGAGCCGCGAAAGCTCCGAGTGCGGCCAGCTCGCGTGTAGCCGCGAATGTGCGCTGTTCGCCGGTTGCAGGGCGAGTGCCTTCTGCGCGGCTGCTTCCAAGTTGACGGTAACTGCCAGCGTGCTAGCTGTGTAGGACAGTGAAGAGGCTGACGCGTGTGTGTCCGTAGAGCTGCTAGAAAGCGTACGTGACGAGCAGGAAGGGCTTTCAGAGCAGCCGGTTCTCGTCTTGCACAGTCGCCACACATCCGCACTTTTAGTGCCTCAGAACCCCGGACAGCTTGCAAAACACGGCTGTAACTGTCCCAGCGCAAGCTGTTCAGGAAAGCACAGAAACGCGATGTTCGCGTGCTTTTAGCGCTGCTCGCAAGAAGCCTCCGGAGCAGGCACTTCTCGTGCAGCAACAACCGTGCCTGCTACGATCTTTCCTAGCCTCTTTTCCTCCGGGCAGCCGGCTTGAGCTGATGTGAAGTGTTGGTGGGCAAATCATCCAGAGAAGCGTCGCAATGCTTCTGGGCTGTTAGCAAGAGCTTTCCTTGCTGAGCCTTTTCACGTTGGAGATTAGCTGGACATTTGCCGGTTTAGTGCCTTGTTTCTTCTGCGCAGCTTGCACAAAGCTCATTGCGGCTTTCGCGGTTCGAGTTGTGCATCGCCGGAGCTCTGCGGGAAAGAGCGAGAGAAGAGCCGCGAAAGCTCCGAGTGCGGCCAGCTCGCGTGTAGCCGCGAATGTGCGCTGTTCGCCGGTTGCAGGGCGAGTGCCTTCTGCGCGGCTGCTTCCAAGTTGACGGTAACTGCCAGCGTGCTAGCTGTGTAGGACAGTGAAGAGGCTGACGCGTGTGTGTCCGTAGAGCTGCTAGAAAGCGTACGTGACGAGCAGGAAGGGCTTTCAGAGCAGCCGGTTCTCGTCTTGCACAGTCGCCACACATCCGCACTTTTAGTGCCTCAGAACCCCGGACAGCTTGCAAAACACGGCTGTAACTGTCCCAGCGCAAGCTGTTCAGGAAAGCACAGAAACGCGATGTTCGCGTGCTTTTAGCGCTGCTCGCAAGAAGCCTCCGGAGCAGGCACTTCTCGTGCAGCAACAACCGTGCCTGCTACGATCTTTCCTAGCCTCTTTTCCTCCGGGCAGCCGGCTTGAGCTGATGTGAAGTGTTGGTGGGCAAATCATCCAGAGAAGCGTCGCAATGCTTCTGGGCTGTTAGCAAGAGCTTTCCTTGCTGAGCCTTTTCACGTTGGAGATTAGCTGGACATTTGCCGGTTTAGTGCCTTGTTTCTTCTGCGCAGCTTGCACAAAGCTCATTGCGGCTTTCGCGGTTCGAGTTGTGCATCGCCGGAGCTCTGCGGGAAAGAGCGAGAGAAGAGCCGCGAAAGCTCCGAGTGCGGCCAGCTCGCGTGTAGCCGCGAATGTGCGCTGTTCGCCGGTTGCAGGGCGAGTGCCTTCTGCGCGGCTGCTTCCAAGTTGACGGTAACTGCCAGCGTGCTAGCTGTGTAGGACAGTGAAGAGGCTGACGCGTGTGTGTCCGTAGAGCTGCTAGAAAGCGTACGTGACGAGCAGGAAGGGCTTTCAGAGCAGCCGGTTCTCGTCTTGCACAGTCGCCACACATCCGCACTTTTAGTGCCTCAGAACCCCGGACAGCTTGCAAAACACGGCTGTAACTGTCCCAGCGCAAGCTGTTCAGGAAAGCACAGAAACGCGATGTTCGCGTGCTTTTAGCGCTGCTCGCAAGAAGCCTCCGGAGCAGGCACTTCTCGTGCAGCAACAACCGTGCCTGCTACGATCTTTCCTAGCCTCTTTTCCTCCGGGCAGCCGGCTTGAGCTGATGTGAAGTGTTGGTGGGCAAATCATCCAGAGAAGCGTCGCAATGCTTCTGGGCTGTTAGCAAGAGCTTTCCTTGCTGAGCCTTTTCACGTTGGAGATTAGCTGGACATTTGCCGGTTTAGTGCCTTGTTTCTTCTGCGCAGCTTGCACAAAGCTCATTGCGGCTTTCGCGGTTCGAGTTGTGCATCGCCGGAGCTCTGCGGGAAAGAGCGAGAGAAGAGCCGCGAAAGCTCCGAGTGCGGCCAGCTCGCGTGTAGCCGCGAATGTGCGCTGTTCGCCGGTTGCAGGGCGAGTGCCTTCTGCGCGGCTGCTTCCAAGTTGACGGTAACTGCCAGCGTGCTAGCTGTGTAGGACAGTGAAGAGGCTGACGCGTGTGTGTCCGTAGAGCTGCTAGAAAGCGTACGTGACGAGCAGGAAGGGCTTTCAGAGCAGCCGGTTCTCGTCTTGCACAGTCGCCACACATCCGCACTTTTAGTGCCTCAGAACCCCGGACAGCTTGCAAAACACGGCTGTAACTGTCCCAGCGCAAGCTGTTCAGGAAAGCACAGAAACGCGATGTTCGCGTGCTTTTAGCGCTGCTCGCAAGAAGCCTCCGGAGCAGGCACTTCTCGTGCAGCAACAACCGTGCCTGCTACGATCTTTCCTAGCCTCTTTTCCTCCGGGCAGCCGGCTTGAGCTGATGTGAAGTGTTGGTGGGCAAATCATCCAGAGAAGCGTCGCAATGCTTCTGGGCTGTTAGCAAGAGCTTTCCTTGCTGAGCCTTTTCACGTTGGAGATTAGCTGGACATTTGCCGGTTTAGTGCCTTGTTTCTTCTGCGCAGCTTGCACAAAGCTCATTGCGGCTTTCGCGGTTCGAGTTGTGCATCGCCGGAGCTCTGCGGGAAAGAGCGAGAGAAGAGCCGCGAAAGCTCCGAGTGCGGCCAGCTCGCGTGTAGCCGCGAATGTGCGCTGTTCGCCGGTTGCAGGGCGAGTGCCTTCTGCGCGGCTGCTTCCAAGTTGACGGTAACTGCCAGCGTGCTAGCTGTGTAGGACAGTGAAGAGGCTGACGCGTGTGTGTCCGTAGAGCTGCTAGAAAGCGTACGTGACGAGCAGGAAGGGCTTTCAGAGCAGCCGGTTCTCGTCTTGCACAGTCGCCACACATCCGCACTTTTAGTGCCTCAGAACCCCGGACAGCTTGCAAAACACGGCTGTAACTGTCCCAGCGCAAGCTGTTCAGGAAAGCACAGAAACGCGATGTTCGCGTGCTTTTAGCGCTGCTCGCAAGAAGCCTCCGGAGCAGGCACTTCTCGTGCAGCAACAACCGTGCCTGCTACGATCTTTCCTAGCCTCTTTTCCTCCGGGCAGCCGGCTTGAGCTGATGTGAAGTGTTGGTGGGCAAATCATCCAGAGAAGCGTCGCAATGCTTCTGGGCTGTTAGCAAGAGCTTTCCTTGCTGAGCCTTTTCACGTTGGAGATTAGCTGGACATTTGCCGGTTTAGTGCCTTGTTTCTTCTGCGCAGCTTGCACAAAGCTCATTGCGGCTTTCGCGGTTCGAGTTGTGCATCGCCGGAGCTCTGCGGGAAAGAGCGAGAGAAGAGCCGCGAAAGCTCCGAGTGCGGCCAGCTCGCGTGTAGCCGCGAATGTGCGCTGTTCGCCGGTTGCAGGGCGACTGCCTTCTGCGCGGCTGCTTCCAAGTTGACGGTAACTGCCAGCGTGCTAGCTGTGTAGGACAGTGAAGAGGCTGACGCGTGTGTGTCCGTAGAGCTGCTAGAAAGCGTACGTGACGAGCAGGAAGGGCTTTCAGAGCAGCCGGTTCTCGTCTTGCACAGTCGCCACACATCCGCACTTTTAGTGCCTCAGAACCCCGGACAGCTTGCAAAACACGGCTGTAACTGTCCCAGCGCAAGCTGTTCAGGAAAGCACAGAAACGCGATGTTCGCGTGCTTTTAGCGCTGCTCGCAAGAAGCCTCCGGAGCAGGCACTTCTCGTGCAGCAACAACCGTGCCTGCTACGATCTTTCCTAGCCTCTTTTCCTCCGGGCAGCCGGCTTGAGCTGATGTGAAGTGTTGGTGGGCAAATCATCCAGAGAAGCGTCGCAATGCTTCTGGGCTGTTAGCAAGAGCTTTCCTTGCTGAGCCTTTTCACGTTGGAGATTAGCTGGACATTTGCCGGTTTAGTGCCTTGTTTCTTCTGCGCAGCTTGCACAAAGCTCATTGCGGCTTTCGCGGTTCGAGTTGTGCATCGCCGGAGCTCTGCGGGAAAGAGCGAGAGAAGAGCCGCGAAAGCTCCGAGTGCGGCCAGCTCGCGTGTAGCCGCGAATGTGCGCTGTTCGCCGGTTGCAGGGCGAGTGCCTTCTGCGCGGCTGCTTCCAAGTTGACGGTAACTGCCAGCGTGCTAGCTGTGTAGGACAGTGAAGAGGCTGACGCGTGTGTGTCCGTAGAGCTGCTAGAAAGCGTACGTGACGAGCAGGAAGGGCTTTCAGAGCAGCCGGTTCTCGTCTTGCACAGTCGCCACACATCCGCACTTTTAGTGCCTCAGAACCCCGGACAGCTTGCAAAACACGGCTGTAACTGTCCCAGCGCAAGCTGTTCAGGAAAGCACAGAAACGCGATGTTCGCGTGCTTTTAGCGCTGCTCGCAAGAAGCCTCCGGAGCAGGCACTTCTCGTGCAGCAACAACCGTGCCTGCTACGATCTTTCCTAGCCTCTTTTCCTCCGGGCAGCCGGCTTGAGCTGATGTGAAGTGTTGGTGGGCAAATCATCCAGAGAAGCGTCGCAATGCTTCTGGGCTGTTAGCAAGAGCTTTCCTTGCTGAGCCTTTTCACGTTGGAGATTAGCTGGACATTTGCCGGTTTAGTGCCTTGTTTCTTCTGCGCAGCTTGCACAAAGCTCATTGCGGCTTTCGCGGTTCGAGTTGTGCATCGCCGGAGCTCTGCGGGAAAGAGCGAGAGAAGAGCCGCGAAAGCTCCGAGTGCGGCCAGCTCGCGTGTAGCCGCGAATGTGCGCTGTTCGCCGGTTGCAGGGCGACTGCCTTCTGCGCGGCTGCTTCCAAGTTGACGGTAACTGCCAGCGTGCTAGCTGTGTAGGACAGTGAAGAGGCTGACGCGTGTGTGTCCGTAGAGCTGCTAGAAAGCGTACGTGACGAGCAGGAAGGGCTTTCAGAGCAGCCGGTTCTCGTCTTGCACAGTCGCCACACATCCGCACTTTTAGTGCCTCAGAACCCCGGACAGCTTGCAAAACACGGCTGTAACTGTCCCAGCGCAAGCTGTTCAGGAAAGCACAGAAACGCGATGTTCGCGTGCTTTTAGCGCTGCTCGCAAGAAGCCTCCGGAGCAGGCACTTCTCGTGCAGCAACAACCGTGCCTGCTACGATCTTTCCTAGCCTCTTTTCCTCCGGGCAGCCGGCTTGAGCTGATGTGAAGTGTTGGTGGGCAAATCATCCAGAGAAGCGTCGCAATGCTTCTGGGCTGTTAGCAAGAGCTTTCCTTGCTGAGCCTTTTCACGTTGGAGATTAGCTGGACATTTGCCGGTTTAGTGCCTTGTTTCTTCTGCGCAGCTTGCACAAAGCTCATTGCGGCTTTCGCGGTTCGAGTTGTGCATCGCCGGAGCTCTGCGGGAAAGAGCGAGAGAAGAGCCGCGAAAGCTCCGAGTGCGGCCAGCTCGCGTGTAGCCGCGAATGTGCGCTGTTCGCCGGTTGCAGGGCGAGTGCCTTCTGCGCGGCTGCTTCCAAGTTGACGGTAACTGCCAGCGTGCTAGCTGTGTAGGACAGTGAAGAGGCTGACGCGTGTGTGTCCGTAGAGCTGCTAGAAAGCGTACGTGACGAGCAGGAAGGGCTTTCAGAGCAGCCGGTTCTCGTCTTGCACAGTCGCCACACATCCGCACTTTTAGTGCCTCAGAACCCCGGACAGCTTGCAAAACACGGCTGTAACTGTCCCAGCGCAAGCTGTTCAGGAAAGCACAGAAACGCGATGTTCGCGTGCTTTTAGCGCTGCTCGCAAGAAGCCTCCGGAGCAGGCACTTCTCGTGCAGCAACAACCGTGCCTGCTACGATCTTTCCTAGCCTCTTTTCCTCCGGGCAGCCGGCTTGAGCTGATGTGAAGTGTTGGTGGGCAAATCATCCAGAGAAGCGTCGCAATGCTTCTGGGCTGTTAGCAAGAGCTTTCCTTGCTGAGCCTTTTCACGTTGGAGATTAGCTGGACATTTGCCGGTTTAGTGCCTTGTTTCTTCTGCGCAGCTTGCACAAAGCTCATTGCGGCTTTCGCGGTTCGAGTTGTGCATCGCCGGAGCTCTGCGGGAAAGAGCGAGAGAAGAGCCGCGAAAGCTCCGAGTGCGGCCAGCTCGCGTGTAGCCGCGAATGTGCGCTGTTCGCCGGTTGCAGGGCGACTGCCTTCTGCGCGGCTGCTTCCAAGTTGACGGTAACTGCCAGCGTGCTAGCTGTGTAGGACAGTGAAGAGGCTGACGCGTGTGTGTCCGTAGAGCTGCTAGAAAGCGTACGTGACGAGCAGGAAGGGCTTTCAGAGCAGCCGGTTCTCGTCTTGCACAGTCGCCACACATCCGCACTTTTAGTGCCTCAGAACCCCGGACAGCTTGCAAAACACGGCTGTAACTGTCCCAGCGCAAGCTGTTCAGGAAAGCACAGAAACGCGATGTTCGCGTGCTTTTAGCGCTGCTCGCAAGAAGCCTCCGGAGCAGGCACTTCTCGTGCAGCAACAACCGTGCCTGCTACGATCTTTCCTAGCCTCTTTTCCTCCGGGCAGCCGGCTTGAGCTGATGTGAAGTGTTGGTGGGCAAATCATCCAGAGAAGAGTCGCAATGCTTCTGGGCTGTTAGCAAGAGCTTTCCTTGCTGAGCCTTTTCACGTTGGAGATTAGCTGGACATTTGCCGGTTTAGTGCCTTGTTTCTTCTGCGCAGCTTGCACAAAGCTCATTGCGGCTTTCGCGGTTCGAGTTGTGCATCGCCGGAGCTCTGCGGGAAAGAGCGAGAGAAGAGCCGCGAAAGCTCCGAGTGCGGCCAGCTCGCGTGTAGCCGCGAATGTGCGCTGTTCGCCGGTTGCAGGGCGACTGCCTTCTGCGCGGCTGCTTCCAAGTTGACGGTAACTGCCAGCGTGCTAGCTGTGTAGGACAGTGAAGAGGCTGACGCGTGTGTGTCCGTAGAGCTGCTAGAAAGCGTACGTGACGAGCAGGAAGGGCTTTCAGAGCAGCCGGTTCTCGTCTTGCACAGTCGCCACACATCCGCACTTTTAGTGCCTCAGAACCCCGGACAGCTTGCAAAACACGGCTGTAACTGTCCCAGCGCAAGCTGTTCAGGAAAGCACAGAAACGCGATGTTCGCGTGCTTTTAGCGCTGCTCGCAAGAAGCCTCCGGAGCAGGCACTTCTCGTGCAGCAACAACCGTGCCTGCTACGATCTTTCCTAGCCTCTTTTCCTCCGGGCAGCCGGCTTGAGCTGATGTGAAGTGTTGGTGGGCAAATCATCCAGAGAAGCGTCGCAATGCTTCTGGGCTGTTAGCAAGAGCTTTCCTTGCTGAGCCTTTTCACGTTGGAGATTAGCTGGACATTTGCCGGTTTAGTGCCTTGTTTCTTCTGCGCAGCTTGCACAAAGCTCATTGCGGCTTTCGCGGTTCGAGTTGTGCATCGCCGGAGCTCTGCGGGAAAGAGCGAGAGAAGAGCCGCGAAAGCTCCGAGTGCGGCCAGCTCGCGTGTAGCCGCCAATGTGCGCTGTTCGCCGGTTGCAGGGCGAGTGCCTTCTGCGCGGCTGCTTCCAAGTTGACGGTAACTGCCAGCGTGCTAGCTGTGTAGGACAGTGAAGAGGCTGACGCGTGTGTGTCCGTAGAGCTGCTAGAAAGCGTACGTGACGAGCAGGAAGGGCTTTCAGAGCAGCCGGTTCTCGTCTTGCGCACAGTCGCCACACATCCGCACTTTTAGTGCCTCAGAACCCCGGACAGCTTGCAAAACACGGCTGTAACTGTCCCGGCGCAAGCTGTTCAGGAAAGCACAGAAACGCGATGTTCGCGTGCTTTTAGCGCTGCTCGCAAGAAGCCTCCGGAGCAGGCACTTCTCGTGCAGCAACAACCGTGCCTGCTACGATCTTTCCTAGCCTCTTTTCCTCCGGGCAGCCGGCTTGAGCTGATGTGAAGTGTTGGTGGGCAAATCATCCAGAGAAGCGTCGCAATGCTTCTGGGCTGTTAGCAAGAGCTTTCCTTGCTGAGCCTTTTCACGTTGGAGATTAGCTGGACATTTGCCGGTTTAGTGCCTTGTTTCTTCTGCGCAGCTTGCACAAAGCTCATTGCGGCTTTCGCGGTTCGAGTTGTGCATCGCCGGAGCTCTGCGGGAAAGAGCGAGAGAAGAGCCGCGAAAGCTCCGAGTGCGGCCAGCTCGCGTGTAGCCGCGAATGTGCGCTGTTCGCCGGTTGCAGGGCGACTGCCTTCTGCGCGGCTGCTTCCAAGTTGACGGTAACTGCCAGCGTGCTAGCTGTGTAGGACAGTGAAGAGGCTGACGCGTGTGTGTCCGTAGAGCTGCTAGAAAGCGTACGTGACGAGCAGGAAGGGCTTTCAGAGCAGCCGGTTCTCGTCTTGCACAGTCGCCACACATCCGCACTTTTAGTGCCTCAGAACCCCGGACAGCTTGCAAAACACGGCTGTAACTGTCCCAGCGCAAGCTGTTCAGGAAAGCACAGAAACGCGATGTTCGCGTGCTTTTAGCGCTGCTCGCAAGAAGCCTCCGGAGCAGGCACTTCTCGTGCAGCAACAACCGTGCCTGCTACGATCTTTCCTAGCCTCTTTTCCTCCGGGCAGCCGGCTTGAGCTGATGTGAAGTGTTGGTGGGCAAATCATCCAGAGAAGAGTCGCAATGCTTCTGGGCTGTTAGCAAGAGCTTTCCTTGCTGAGCCTTTTCACGTTGGAGATTAGCTGGACATTTGCCGGTTTAGTGCCTTGTTTCTTCTGCGCAGCTTGCACAAAGCTCATTGCGGCTTTCGCGGTTCGAGTTGTGCATCGCCGGAGCTCTGCGGGAAAGAGCGAGAGAAGAGCCGCGAAAGCTCCGAGTGCGGCCAGCTCGCGTGTAGCCGCGAATGTGCGCTGTTCGCCGGTTGCAGGGCGACTGCCTTCTGCGCGGCTGCTTCCAAGTTGACGGTAACTGCCAGCGTGCTAGCTGTGTAGGACAGTGAAGAGGCTGACGCGTGTGTGTCCGTAGAGCTGCTAGAAAGCGTACGTGACGAGCAGGAAGGGCTTTCAGAGCAGCCGGTTCTCGTCTTGCACAGTCGCCACACATCCGCACTTTTAGTGCCTCAGAACCCCGGACAGCTTGCAAAACACGGCTGTAACTGTCCCAGCGCAAGCTGTTCAGGAAAGCACAGAAACGCGATGTTCGCGTGCTTTTAGCGCTGCTCGCAAGAAGCCTCCGGAGCAGGCACTTCTCGTGCAGCAACAACCGTGCCTGCTACGATCTTTCCTAGCCTCTTTTCCTCCGGGCAGCCGGCTTGAGCTGATGTGAAGTGTTGGTGGGCAAATCATCCAGAGAAGCGTCGCAATGCTTCTGGGCTGTTAGCAAGAGCTTTCCTTGCTGACCCTTTTCACGTTGGAGATTAGCTGGACATTTGCCGGTTTAGTGCCTTGTTTCTTCTGCGCAGCTTGCACAAAGCTCATTGCGGCTTTCGCGGTTCGAGTTGTGCATCGCCGGAGCTCTGCGGGAAAGAGCGAGAGAAGAGCCGCGAAAGCTCCGAGTGCGGCCAGCTCGCGTGTAGCCGCCAATGTGCGCTGTTCGCCGGTTGCAGGGCGAGTGCCTTCTGCGCGGCTGCTTCCAAGTTGACGGTAACTGCCAGCGTGCTAGCTGTGTAGGACAGTGAAGAGGCTGACGCGTGTGTGTCCGTAGAGCTGCTAGAAAGCGTACGTGACGAGCAGGAAGGGCTTTCAGAGCAGCCGGTTCTCGTCTTGCGCACAGTCGCCACACATCCGCACTTTTAGTGCCTCAGAACCCCGGACAGCTTGCAAAACACGGCTGTAACTGTCCCGGCGCAAGCTGTTCAGGAAAGCACAGAAACGCGATGTTCGCGTGCTTTTAGCGCTGCTCGCAAGAAGCCTCCGGAGCAGGCACTTCTCGTGCAGCAACAACCGTGCCTGCTACGATCTTTCCTAGCCTCTTTTCCTCCGGGCAGCCGGCTTGAGCTGATGTGAAGTGTTGGTGGGCAAATCATCCAGAGAAGCGTCGCAATGCTTCTGGGCTGTTAGCAAGAGCTTTCCTTGCTGAGCCTTTTCACGTTGGAGATTAGCTGGACATTTGCCGGTTTAGTGCCTTGTTTCTTCTGCGCAGCTTGCACAAAGCTCATTGCGGCTTTCGCGGTTCGAGTTGTGCATCGCCGGAGCTCTGCGGGAAAGAGCGAGAGAAGAGCCGCGAAAGCTCCGAGTGCGGCCAGCTCGCGTGTAGCCGCGAATGTGCGCTGTTCGCCGGTTGCAGGGCGACTGCCTTCTGCGCGGCTGCTTCCAAGTTGACGGTAACTGCCAGCGTGCTAGCTGTGTAGGACAGTGAAGAGGCTGACGCGTGTGTGTCCGTAGAGCTGCTAGAAAGCGTACGTGACGAGCAGGAAGGGCTTTCAGAGCAGCCGGTTCTCGTCTTGCACAGTCGCCACACATCCGCACTTTTAGTGCCTCAGAACCCCGGACAGCTTGCAAAACACGGCTGTAACTGTCCCAGCGCAAGCTGTTCAGGAAAGCACAGAAACGCGATGTTCGCGTGCTTTTAGCGCTGCTCGCAAGAAGCCTCCGGAGCAGGCACTTCTCGTGCAGCAACAACCGTGCCTGCTACGATCTTTCCTAGCCTCTTTTCCTCCGGGCAGCCGGCTTGAGCTGATGTGAAGTGTTGGTGGGCAAATCATCCAGAGAAGCGTCGCAATGCTTCTGGGCTGTTAGCAAGAGCTTTCCTTGCTGACCCTTTTCACGTTGGAGATTAGCTGGACATTTGCCGGTTTAGTGCCTTGTTTCTTCTGCGCAGCTTGCACAAAGCTCATTGCGGCTTTCGCGGTTCGAGTTGTGCATCGCCGGAGCTCTGCGGGAAAGAGCGAGAGAAGAGCCGCGAAAGCTCCGAGTGCGGCCAGCTCGCGTGTAGCCGCGAATGTGCGCTGTTCGCCGGTTGCAGGGCGACTGCCTTCTGCGCGGCTGCTTCCAAGTTGACGGTAACTGCCAGCGTGCTAGCTGTGTAGGACAGTGAAGAGGCTGACGCGTGTGTGTCCGTAGAGCTGCTAGAAAGCGTACGTGACGAGCAGGAAGGGCTTTCAGAGCAGCCGGTTCTCGTCTTGCACAGTCGCCACACATCCGCACTTTTAGTGCCTCAGAACCCCGGACAGCTTGCAAAACACGGCTGTAACTGTCCCAGCGCAAGCTGTTCAGGAAAGCACAGAAACGCGATGTTCGCGTGCTTTTAGCGCTGCTCGCAAGAAGCCTCCGGAGCAGGCACTTCTCGTGCAGCAACAACCGTGCCTGCTACGATCTTTCCTAGCCTCTTTTCCTCCGGGCAGCCGGCTTGAGCTGATGTGAAGTGTTGGTGGGCAAATCATCCAGAGAAGCGTCGCAATGCTTCTGGGCTGTTAGCAAGAGCTTTCCTTGCTGACCCTTTTCACGTTGGAGATTAGCTGGACATTTGCCGGTTTAGTGCCTTGTTTCTTCTGCGCAGCTTGCACAAAGCTCATTGCGGCTTTCGCGGTTCGAGTTGTGCATCGCCGGAGCTCTGCGGGAAAGAGCGAGAGAAGAGCCGCGAAAGCTCCGAGTGCGGCCAGCTCGCGTGTAGCCGCGAATGTGCGCTGTTCGCCGGTTGCAGGGCGACTGCCTTCTGCGCGGCTGCTTCCAAGTTGACGGTAACTGCCAGCGTGCTAGCTGTGTAGGACAGTGAAGAGGCTGACGCGTGTGTGTCCGTAGAGCTGCTAGAAAGCGTACGTGACGAGCAGGAAGGGCTTTCAGAGCAGCCGGTTCTCGTCTTGCACAGTCGCCACACATCCGCACTTTTAGTGCCTCAGAACCCCGGACAGCTTGCAAAACACGGCTGTAACTGTCCCGGCGCAAGCTGTTCAGGAAAGCACAGAAACGCGATGTTCGCGTGCTTTTAGCGCTGCTCGCAAGAAGCCTCCGGAGCAGGCACTTCTCGTGCAGCAACAACCGTGCCTGCTACGATCTTTCCTAGCCTCTTTTCCTCCGGGCAGCCGGCTTGAGCTGATGTGAAGTGTTGGTGGGCAAATCATCCAGAGAAGCGTCGCAATGCTTCTGGGCTGTTAGCAAGAGCTTTCCTTGCTGAGCCTTTTCACGTTGGAGATTAGCTGGACATTTGCCGGTTTAGTGCCTTGTTTCTTCTGCGCAGCTTGCACAAAGCTCATTGCGGCTTTCGCGGTTCGAGTTGTGCATCGCCGGAGCTCTGCGGGAAAGAGCGAGAGAAGAGCCGCGAAAGCTCCGAGTGCGGCCAGCTCGCGTGTAGCCGCGAATGTGCGCTGTTCGCCGGTTGCAGGGCGAGTGCCTTCTGCGCGGCTGCTTCCAAGTTGACGGTAACTGCCAGCGTGCTAGCTGTGTAGGACAGTGAAGAGGCTGACGCGTGTGTGTCCGTAGAGCTGCTAGAAAGCGTACGTGACGAGCAGGAAGGGCTTTCAGAGCAGCCGGTTCTCGTCTTGCACAGTCGCCACACATCCGCACTTTTAGTGCCTCAGAACCCCGGACAGCTTGCAAAACACGGCTGTAACTGTCCCAGCGCAAGCTGTTCAGGAAAGCACAGAAACGCGATGTTCGCGTGCTTTTAGCGCTGCTCGCAAGAAGCCTCCGGAGCAGGCACTTCTCGTGCAGCAACAACCGTGCCTGCTACGATCTTTCCTAGCCTCTTTTCCTCCGGGCAGCCGGCTTGAGCTGATGTGAAGTGTTGGTGGGCAAATCATCCAGAGAAGCGTCGCAATGCTTCTGGGCTGTTAGCAAGAGCTTTCCTTGCTGAGCCTTTTCACGTTGGAGATTAGCTGGACATTTGCCGGTTTAGTGCCTTGTTTCTTCTGCGCAGCTTGCACAAAGCTCATTGCGGCTTTCGCGGTTCGAGTTGTGCATCGCCGGAGCTCTGCGGGAAAGAGCGAGAGAAGAGCCGCGAAAGCTCCGAGTGCGGCCAGCTCGCGTGTAGCCGCGAATGTGCGCTGTTCGCCGGTTGCAGGGCGACTGCCTTCTGCGCGGCTGCTTCCAAGTTGACGGTAACTGCCAGCGTGCTAGCTGTGTAGGACAGTGAAGAGGCTGACGCGTGTGTGTCCGTAGAGCTGCTAGAAAGCGTACGTGACGAGCAGGAAGGGCTTTCAGAGCAGCCGGTTCTCGTCTTGCACAGTCGCCACACATCCGCACTTTTAGTGCCTCAGAACCCCGGACAGCTTGCAAAACACGGCTGTAACTGTCCCAGCGCAAGCTGTTCAGGAAAGCACAGAAACGCGATGTTCGCGTGCTTTTAGCGCTGCTCGCAAGAAGCCTCCGGAGCAGGCACTTCTCGTGCAGCAACAACCGTGCCTGCTACGATCTTTCCTAGCCTCTTTTCCTCCGGGCAGCCGGCTTGAGCTGATGTGAAGTGTTGGTGGGCAAATCATCCAGAGAAGCGTCGCAATGCTTCTGGGCTGTTAGCAAGAGCTTTCCTTGCTGACCCTTTTCACGTTGGAGATTAGCTGGACATTTGCCGGTTTAGTGCCTTGTTTCTTCTGCGCAGCTTGCACAAAGCTCATTGCGGCTTTCGCGGTTCGAGTTGTGCATCGCCGGAGCTCTGCGGGAAAGAGCGAGAGAAGAGCCGCGAAAGCTCCGAGTGCGGCCAGCTCGCGTGTAGCCGCGAATGTGCGCTGTTCGCCGGTTGCAGGGCGAGTGCCTTCTGCGCGGCTGCTTCCAAGTTGACGGTAACTGCCAGCGTGCTAGCTGTGTAGGACAGTGAAGAGGCTGACGCGTGTGTGTCCGTAGAGCTGCTAGAAAGCGTACGTGACGAGCAGGAAGGGCTTTCAGAGCAGCCGGTTCTCGTCTTGCACAGTCGCCACACATCCGCACTTTTAGTGCCTCAGAACCCCGGACAGCTTGCAAAACACGGCTGTAACTGTCCCAGCGCAAGCTGTTCAGGAAAGCACAGAAACGCGATGTTCGCGTGCTTTTAGCGCTGCTCGCAAGAAGCCTCCGGAGCAGGCACTTCTCGTGCAGCAACAACCGTGCCTGCTACGATCTTTCCTAGCCTCTTTTCCTCCGGGCAGCCGGCTTGAGCTGATGTGAAGTGTTGGTGGGCAAATCATCCAGAGAAGCGTCGCAATGCTTCTGGGCTGTTAGCAAGAGCTTTCCTTGCTGAGCCTTTTCACGTTGGAGATTAGCTGGACATTTGCCGGTTTAGTGCCTTGTTTCTTCTGCGCAGCTTGCACAAAGCTCATTGCGGCTTTCGCGGTTCGAGTTGTGCATCGCCGGAGCTCTGCGGGAAAGAGCGAGAGAAGAGCCGCGAAAGCTCCGAGTGCGGCCAGCTCGCGTGTAGCCGCGAATGTGCGCTGTTCGCCGGTTGCAGGGCGAGTGCCTTCTGCGCGGCTGCTTCCAAGTTGACGGTAACTGCCAGCGTGCTAGCTGTGTAGGACAGTGAAGAGGCTGACGCGTGTGTGTCCGTAGAGCTGCTAGAAAGCGTACGTGACGAGCAGGAAGGGCTTTCAGAGCAGCCGGTTCTCGTCTTGCACAGTCGCCACACATCCGCACTTTTAGTGCCTCAGAACCCCGGACAGCTTGCAAAACACGGCTGTAACTGTCCCGGCGCAAGCTGTTCAGGAAAGCACAGAAACGCGATGTTCGCGTGCTTTTAGCGCTGCTCGCAAGAAGCCTCCGGAGCAGGCACTTCTCGTGCAGCAACAACCGTGCCTGCTACGATCTTTCCTAGCCTCTTTTCCTCCGGGCAGCCGGCTTGAGCTGATGTGAAGTGTTGGTGGGCAAATCATCCAGAGAAGCGTCGCAATGCTTCTGGGCTGTTAGCAAGAGCTTTCCTTGCTGAGCCTTTTCACGTTGGAGATTAGCTGGACATTTGCCGGTTTAGTGCCTTGTTTCTTCTGCGCAGCTTGCACAAAGCTCATTGCGGCTTTCGCGGTTCGAGTTGTGCATCGCCGGAGCTCTGCGGGAAAGAGCGAGAGAAGAGCCGCGAAAGCTCCGAGTGCGGCCAGCTCGCGTGTAGCCGCGAATGTGCGCTGTTCGCCGGTTGCAGGGCGAGTGCCTTCTGCGCGGCTGCTTCCAAGTTGACGGTAACTGCCAGCGTGCTAGCTGTGTAGGACAGTGAAGAGGCTGACGCGTGTGTGTCCGTAGAGCTGCTAGAAAGCGTACGTGACGAGCAGGAAGGGCTTTCAGAGCAGCCGGTTCTCGTCTTGCACAGTCGCCACACATCCGCACTTTTAGTGCCTCAGAACCCCGGACAGCTTGCAAAACACGGCTGTAACTGTCCCAGCGCAAGCTGTTCAGGAAAGCACAGAAACGCGATGTTCGCGTGCTTTTAGCGCTGCTCGCAAGAAGCCTCCGGAGCAGGCACTTCTCGTGCAGCAACAACCGTGCCTGCTACGATCTTTCCTAGCCTCTTTTCCTCCGGGCAGCCGGCTTGAGCTGATGTGAAGTGTTGGTGGGCAAATCATCCAGAGAAGCGTCGCAATGCTTCTGGGCTGTTAGCAAGAGCTTTCCTTGCTGAGCCTTTTCACGTTGGAGATTAGCTGGACATTTGCCGGTTTAGTGCCTTGTTTCTTCTGCGCAGCTTGCACAAAGCTCATTGCGGCTTTCGCGGTTCGAGTTGTGCATCGCCGGAGCTCTGCGGGAAAGAGCGAGAGAAGAGCCGCGAAAGCTCCGAGTGCGGCCAGCTCGCGTGTAGCCGCGAATGTGCGCTGTTCGCCGGTTGCAGGGCGAGTGCCTTCTGCGCGGCTGCTTCCAAGTTGACGGTAACTGCCAGCGTGCTAGCTGTGTAGGACAGTGAAGAGGCTGACGCGTGTGTGTCCGTAGAGCTGCTAGAAAGCGTACGTGACGAGCAGGAAGGGCTTTCAGAGCAGCCGGTTCTCGTGTTGCACAGTCGCCACACATCCGCACTTTTAGTGCCTCAGAACCCCGGACAGCTTGCAAAACACGGCTGTAACTGTCCCGGCGCAAGCTGTTCAGGAAAGCACAGAAACGCGATGTTCGCGTGCTTTTAGCGCTGCTCGCAAGAAGCCTCCGGAGCAGGCACTTCTCGTGCAGCAACAACCGTGCCTGCTACGATCTTTCCTAGCCTCTTTTCCTCCGGGCAGCCGGCTTGAGCTGATGTGAAGTGTTGGTGGGCAAATCATCCAGAGAAGCGTCGCAATGCTTCTGGGCTGTTAGCAAGAGCTTTCCTTGCTGACCCTTTTCACGTTGGAGATTAGCTGGACATTTGCCGGTTTAGTGCCTTGTTTCTTCTGCGCAGCTTGCACAAAGCTCATTGCGGCTTTCGCGGTTCGAGTTGTGCATCGCCGGAGCTCTGCGGGAAAGAGCGAGAGAAGAGCCGCGAAAGCTCCGAGTGCGGCCAGCTCGCGTGTAGCCGCGAATGTGCGCTGTTCGCCGGTTGCAGGGCGAGTGCCTTCTGCGCGGCTGCTTCCAAGTTGACGGTAACTGCCAGCGTGCTAGCTGTGTAGGACAGTGAAGAGGCTGACGCGTGTGTGTCCGTAGAGCTGCTAGAAAGCGTACGTGACGAGCAGGAAGGGCTTTCAGAGCAGCCGGTTCTCGTCTTGCACAGTCGCCACACATCCGCACTTTTAGTGCCTCAGAACCCCGGACAGCTTGCAAAACACGGCTGTAACTGTCCCAGCGCAAGCTGTTCAGGAAAGCACAGAAACGCGATGTTCGCGTGCTTTTAGCGCTGCTCGCAAGAAGCCTCCGGAGCAGGCACTTCTCGTGCAGCAACAACCGTGCCTGCTACGATCTTTCCTAGCCTCTTTTCCTCCGGGCAGCCGGCTTGAGCTGATGTGAAGTGTTGGTGGGCAAATCATCCAGAGAAGCGTCGCAATGCTTCTGGGCTGTTAGCAAGAGCTTTCCTTGCTGAGCCTTTTCACGTTGGAGATTAGCTGGACATTTGCCGGTTTAGTGCCTTGTTTCTTCTGCGCAGCTTGCACAAAGCTCATTGCGGCTTTCGCGGTTCGAGTTGTGCATCGCCGGAGCTCTGCGGGAAAGAGCGAGAGAAGAGCCGCGAAAGCTCCGAGTGCGGCCAGCTCGCGTGTAGCCGCGAATGTGCGCTGTTCGCCGGTTGCAGGGCGAGTGCCTTCTGCGCGGCTGCTTCCAAGTTGACGGTAACTGCCAGCGTGCTAGCTGTGTAGGACAGTGAAGAGGCTGACGCGTGTGTGTCCGTAGAGCTGCTAGAAAGCGTACGTGACGAGCAGGAAGGGCTTTCAGAGCAGCCGGTTCTCGTCTTGCACAGTCGCCACACATCCGCACTTTTAGTGCCTCAGAACCCCGGACAGCTTGCAAAACACGGCTGTAACTGTCCCAGCGCAAGCTGTTCAGGAAAGCACAGAAACGCGATGTTCGCGTGCTTTTAGCGCTGCTCGCAAGAAGCCTCCGGAGCAGGCACTTCTCGTGCAGCAACAACCGTGCCTGCTACGATCTTTCCTAGCCTCTTTTCCTCCGGGCAGCCGGCTTGAGCTGATGTGAAGTGTTGGTGGGCAAATCATCCAGAGAAGCGTCGCAATGCTTCTGGGCTGTTAGCAAGAGCTTTCCTTGCTGAGCCTTTTCACGTTGGAGATTAGCTGGACATTTGCCGGTTTAGTGCCTTGTTTCTTCTGCGCAGCTTGCACAAAGCTCATTGCGGCTTTCGCGGTTCGAGTTGTGCATCGCCGGAGCTCTGCGGGAAAGAGCGAGAGAAGAGCCGCGAAAGCTCCGAGTGCGGCCAGCTCGCGTGTAGCCGCGAATGTGCGCTGTTCGCCGGTTGCAGGGCGAGTGCCTTCTGCGCGGCTGCTTCCAAGTTGACGGTAACTGCCAGCGTGCTAGCTGTGTAGGACAGTGAAGAGGCTGACGCGTGTGTGTCCGTAGAGCTGCTAGAAAGCGTACGTGACGAGCAGGAAGGGCTTTCAGAGCAGCCGGTTCTCGTCTTGCACAGTCGCCACACATCCGCACTTTTAGTGCCTCAGAACCCCGGACAGCTTGCAAAACACGGCTGTAACTGTCCCAGCGCAAGCTGTTCAGGAAAGCACAGAAACGCGATGTTCGCGTGCTTTTAGCGCTGCTCGCAAGAAGCCTCCGGAGCAGGCACTTCTCGTGCAGCAACAACCGTGCCTGCTACGATCTTTCCTAGCCTCTTTTCCTCCGGGCAGCCGGCTTGAGCTGATGTGAAGTGTTGGTGGGCAAATCATCCAGAGAAGCGTCGCAATGCTTCTGGGCTGTTAGCAAGAGCTTTCCTTGCTGAGCCTTTTCACGTTGGAGATTAGCTGGACATTTGCCGGTTTAGTGCCTTGTTTCTTCTGCGCAGCTTGCACAAAGCTCATTGCGGCTTTCGCGGTTCGAGTTGTGCATCGCCGGAGCTCTGCGGGAAAGAGCGAGAGAAGAGCCGCGAAAGCTCCGAGTGCGGCCAGCTCGCGTGTAGCCGCGAATGTGCGCTGTTCGCCGGTTGCAGGGCGACTGCCTTCTGCGCGGCTGCTTCCAAGTTGACGGTAACTGCCAGCGTGCTAGCTGTGTAGGACAGTGAAGAGGCTGACGCGTGTGTGTCCGTAGAGCTGCTAGAAAGCGTACGTGACGAGCAGGAAGGGCTTTCAGAGCAGCCGGTTCTCGTCTTGCACAGTCGCCACACATCCGCACTTTTAGTGCCTCAGAACCCCGGACAGCTTGCAAAACACGGCTGTAACTGTCCCAGCGCAAGCTGTTCAGGAAAGCACAGAAACGCGATGTTCGCGTGCTTTTAGCGCTGCTCGCAAGAAGCCTCCGGAGCAGGCACTTCTCGTGCAGCAACAACCGTGCCTGCTACGATCTTTCCTAGCCTCTTTTCCTCCGGGCAGCCGGCTTGAGCTGATGTGAAGTGTTGGTGGGCAAATCATCCAGAGAAGCGTCGCAATGCTTCTGGGCTGTTAGCAAGAGCTTTCCTTGCTGAGCCTTTTCACGTTGGAGATTAGCTGGACATTTGCCGGTTTAGTGCCTTGTTTCTTCTGCGCAGCTTGCACAAAGCTCATTGCGGCTTTCGCGGTTCGAGTTGTGCATCGCCGGAGCTCTGCGGGAAAGAGCGAGAGAAGAGCCGCGAAAGCTCCGAGTGCGGCCAGCTCGCGTGTAGCCGCGAATGTGCGCTGTTCGCCGGTTGCAGGGCGAGTGCCTTCTGCGCGGCTGCTTCCAAGTTGACGGTAACTGCCAGCGTGCTAGCTGTGTAGGACAGTGAAGAGGCTGACGCGTGTGTGTCCGTAGAGCTGCTAGAAAGCGTACGTGACGAGCAGGAAGGGCTTTCAGAGCAGCCGGTTCTCGTCTTGCACAGTCGCCACACATCCGCACTTTTAGTGCCTCAGAACCCCGGACAGCTTGCAAAACACGGCTGTAACTGTCCCGGCGCAAGCTGTTCAGGAAAGCACAGAAACGCGATGTTCGCGTGCTTTTAGCGCTGCTCGCAAGAAGCCTCCGGAGCAGGCACTTCTCGTGCAGCAACAACCGTGCCTGCTACGATCTTTCCTAGCCTCTTTTCCTCCGGGCAGCCGGCTTGAGCTGATGTGAAGTGTTGGTGGGCAAATCATCCAGAGAAGCGTCGCAATGCTTCTGGGCTGTTAGCAAGAGCTTTCCTTGCTGAGCCTTTTCACGTTGGAGATTAGCTGGACATTTGCCGGTTTAGTGCCTTGTTTCTTCTGCGCAGCTTGCACAAAGCTCATTGCGGCTTTCGCGGTTCGAGTTGTGCATCGCCGGAGCTCTGCGGGAAAGAGCGAGAGAAGAGCCGCGAAAGCTCCGAGTGCGGCCAGCTCGCGTGTAGCCGCGAATGTGCGCTGTTCGCCGGTTGCAGGGCGAGTGCCTTCTGCGCGGCTGCTTCCAAGTTGACGGTAACTGCCAGCGTGCTAGCTGTGTAGGACAGTGAAGAGGCTGACGCGTGTGTGTCCGTAGAGCTGCTAGAAAGCGTACGTGACGAGCAGGAAGGGCTTTCAGAGCAGCCGGTTCTCGTCTTGCACAGTCGCCACACATCCGCACTTTTAGTGCCTCAGAACCCCGGACAGCTTGCAAAACACGGCTGTAACTGTCCCAGCGCAAGCTGTTCAGGAAAGCACAGAAACGCGATGTTCGCGTGCTTTTAGCGCTGCTCGCAAGAAGCCTCCGGAGCAGGCACTTCTCGTGCAGCAACAACCGTGCCTGCTACGATCTTTCCTAGCCTCTTTTCCTCCGGGCAGCCGGCTTGAGCTGATGTGAAGTGTTGGTGGGCAAATCATCCAGAGAAGCGTCGCAATGCTTCTGGGCTGTTAGCAAGAGCTTTCCTTGCTGACCCTTTTCACGTTGGAGATTAGCTGGACATTTGCCGGTTTAGTGCCTTGTTTCTTCTGCGCAGCTTGCACAAAGCTCATTGCGGCTTTCGCGGTTCGAGTTGTGCATCGCCGGAGCTCTGCGGGAAAGAGCGAGAGAAGAGCCGCGAAAGCTCCGAGTGCGGCCAGCTCGCGTGTAGCCGCGAATGTGCGCTGTTCGCCGGTTGCAGGGCGACTGCCTTCTGCGCGGCTGCTTCCAAGTTGACGGTAACTGCCAGCGTGCTAGCTGTGTAGGACAGTGAAGAGGCTGACGCGTGTGTGTCCGTAGAGCTGCTAGAAAGCGTACGTGACGAGCAGGAAGGGCTTTCAGAGCAGCCGGTTCTCGTGTTGCACAGTGGCCACACATCCGCACTTTTAGTGCCTCAGAACCCCGGACAGCTTGCAAAACACGGCTGTAACTGTCCCAGCGCAAGCTGTTCAGGAAAGCACAGAAACGCGATGTTCGCGTGCTTTTAGCGCTGCTCGCAAGAAGCCTCCGGAGCAGGCACTTCTCGTGCAGCAACAACCGTGCCTGCTACGATCTTTCCTAGCCTCTTTTCCTCCGGGCAGCCGGCTTGAGCTGATGTGAAGTGTTGGTGGGCAAATCATCCAGAGAAGCGTCGCAATGCTTCTGGGCTGTTAGCAAGAGCTTTCCTTGCTGAGCCTTTTCACGTTGGAGATTAGCTGGACATTTGCCGGTTTAGTGCCTTGTTTCTTCTGCGCAGCTTGCACAAAGCTCATTGCGGCTTTCGCGGTTCGAGTTGTGCATCGCCGGAGCTCTGCGGGAAAGAGCGAGAGAAGAGCCGCGAAAGCTCCGAGTGCGGCCAGCTCGCGTGTAGCCGCGAATGTGCGCTGTTCGCCGGTTGCAGGGCGAGTGCCTTCTGCGCGGCTGCTTCCAAGTTGACGGTAACTGCCAGCGTGCTAGCTGTGTAGGACAGTGAAGAGGCTGACGCGTGTGTGTCCGTAGAGCTGCTAGAAAGCGTACGTGACGAGCAGGAAGGGCTTTCAGAGCAGCCGGTTCTCGTCTTGCACAGTCGCCACACATCCGCACTTTTAGTGCCTCAGAACCCCGGACAGCTTGCAAAACACGGCTGTAACTGTCCCAGCGCAAGCTGTTCAGGAAAGCACAGAAACGCGATGTTCGCGTGCTTTTAGCGCTGCTCGCAAGAAGCCTCCGGAGCAGGCACTTCTCGTGCAGCAACAACCGTGCCTGCTACGATCTTTCCTAGCCTCTTTTCCTCCGGGCAGCCGGCTTGAGCTGATGTGAAGTGTTGGTGGGCAAATCATCCAGAGAAGCGTCGCAATGCTTCTGGGCTGTTAGCAAGAGCTTTCCTTGCTGAGCCTTTTCACGTTGGAGATTAGCTGGACATTTGCCGGTTTAGTGCCTTGTTTCTTCTGCGCAGCTTGCACAAAGCTCATTGCGGCTTTCGCGGTTCGAGTTGTGCATCGCCGGAGCTCTGCGGGAAAGAGCGAGAGAAGAGCCGCGAAAGCTCCGAGTGCGGCCAGCTCGCGTGTAGCCGCGAATGTGCGCTGTTCGCCGGTTGCAGGGCGAGTGCCTTCTGCGCGGCTGCTTCCAAGTTGACGGTAACTGCCAGCGTGCTAGCTGTGTAGGACAGTGAAGAGGCTGACGCGTGTGTGTCCGTAGAGCTGCTAGAAAGCGTACGTGACGAGCAGGAAGGGCTTTCAGAGCAGCCGGTTCTCGTCTTGGACAGTCGCCACACATCCGCACTTTTAGTGCCTCAGAACCCCGGACAGCTTGCAAAACACGGCTGTAACTGTCCCAGCGCAAGCTGTTCAGGAAAGCACAGAAACGCGATGTTCGCGTGCTTTTAGCGCTGCTCGCAAGAAGCCTCCGGAGCAGGCACTTCTCGTGCAGCAACAACCGTGCCTGCTACGATCTTTCCTAGCCTCTTTTCCTCCGGGCAGCCGGCTTGAGCTGATGTGAAGTGTTGGTGGGCAAATCATCCAGAGAAGCGTCGCAATGCTTCTGGGCTGTTAGCAAGAGCTTTCCTTGCTGACCCTTTTCACGTTGGAGATTAGCTGGACATTTGCCGGTTTAGTGCCTTGTTTCTTCTGCGCAGCTTGCACAAAGCTCATTGCGGCTTTCGCGGTTCGAGTTGTGCATCGCCGGAGCTCTGCGGGAAAGAGCGAGAGAAGAGCCGCGAAAGCTCCGAGTGCGGCCAGCTCGCGTGTAGCCGCGAATGTGCGCTGTTCGCCGGTTGCAGGGCGAGTGCCTTCTGCGCGGCTGCTTCCAAGTTGACGGTAACTGCCAGCGTGCTAGCTGTGTAGGACAGTGAAGAGGCTGACGCGTGTGTGTCCGTAGAGCTGCTAGAAAGCGTACGTGACGAGCAGGAAGGGCTTTCAGAGCAGCCGGTTCTCGTCTTGCACAGTCGCCACACATCCGCACTTTTAGTGCCTCAGAACCCCGGACAGCTTGCAAAACACGGCTGTAACTGTCCCGGCGCAAGCTGTTCAGGAAAGCACAGAAACGCGATGTTCGCGTGCTTTTAGCGCTGCTCGCAAGAAGCCTCCGGAGCAGGCACTTCTCGTGCAGCAACAACCGTGCCTGCTACGATCTTTCCTAGCCTCTTTTCCTCCGGGCAGCCGGCTTGAGCTGATGTGAAGTGTTGGTGGGCAAATCATCCAGAGAAGCGTCGCAATGCTTCTGGGCTGTTAGCAAGAGCTTTCCTTGCTGAGCCTTTTCACGTTGGAGATTAGCTGGACATTTGCCGGTTTAGTGCCTTGTTTCTTCTGCGCAGCTTGCACAAAGCTCATTGCGGCTTTCGCGGTTCGAGTTGTGCATCGCCGGAGCTCTGCGGGAAAGAGCGAGAGAAGAGCCGCGAAAGCTCCGAGTGCGGCCAGCTCGCGTGTAGCCGCGAATGTGCGCTGTTCGCCGGTTGCAGGGCGACTGCCTTCTGCGCGGCTGCTTCCAAGTTGACGGTAACTGCCAGCGTGCTAGCTGTGTAGGACAGTGAAGAGGCTGACGCGTGTGTGTCCGTAGAGCTGCTAGAAAGCGTACGTGACGAGCAGGAAGGGCTTTCAGAGCAGCCGGTTCTCGTCTTGCACAGTCGCCACACATCCGCACTTTTAGTGCCTCAGAACCCCGGACAGCTTGCAAAACACGGCTGTAACTGTCCCAGCGCAAGCTGTTCAGGAAAGCACAGAAACGCGATGTTCGCGTGCTTTTAGCGCTGCTCGCAAGAAGCCTCCGGAGCAGGCACTTCTCGTGCAGCAACAACCGTGCCTGCTACGATCTTTCCTAGCCTCTTTTCCTCCGGGCAGCCGGCTTGAGCTGATGTGAAGTGTTGGTGGGCAAATCATCCAGAGAAGCGTCGCAATGCTTCTGGGCTGTTAGCAAGAGCTTTCCTTGCTGACCCTTTTCACGTTGGAGATTAGCTGGACATTTGCCGGTTTAGTGCCTTGTTTCTTCTGCGCAGCTTGCACAAAGCTCATTGCGGCTTTCGCGGTTCGAGTTGTGCATCGCCGGAGCTCTGCGGGAAAGAGCGAGAGAAGAGCCGCGAAAGCTCCGAGTGCGGCCAGCTCGCGTGTAGCCGCGAATGTGCGCTGTTCGCCGGTTGCAGGGCGAGTGCCTTCTGCGCGGCTGCTTCCAAGTTGACGGTAACTGCCAGCGTGCTAGCTGTGTAGGACAGTGAAGAGGCTGACGCGTGTGTGTCCGTAGAGCTGCTAGAAAGCGTACGTGACGAGCAGGAAGGGCTTTCAGAGCAGCCGGTTCTCGTCTTGCACAGTCGCCACACATCCGCACTTTTAGTGCCTCAGAACCCCGGACAGCTTGCAAAACACGGCTGTAACTGTCCCAGCGCAAGCTGTTCAGGAAAGCACAGAAACGCGATGTTCGCGTGCTTTTAGCGCTGCTCGCAAGAAGCCTCCGGAGCAGGCACTTCTCGTGCAGCAACAACCGTGCCTGCTACGATCTTTCCTAGCCTCTTTTCCTCCGGGCAGCCGGCTTGAGCTGATGTGAAGTGTTGGTGGGCAAATCATCCAGAGAAGCGTCGCAATGCTTCTGGGCTGTTAGCAAGAGCTTTCCTTGCTGAGCCTTTTCACGTTGGAGATTAGCTGGACATTTGCCGGTTTAGTGCCTTGTTTCTTCTGCGCAGCTTGCACAAAGCTCATTGCGGCTTTCGCGGTTCGAGTTGTGCATCGCCGGAGCTCTGCGGGAAAGAGCGAGAGAAGAGCCGCGAAAGCTCCGAGTGCGGCCAGCTCGCGTGTAGCCGCGAATGTGCGCTGTTCGCCGGTTGCAGGGCGACTGCCTTCTGCGCGGCTGCTTCCAAGTTGACGGTAACTGCCAGCGTGCTAGCTGTGTAGGACAGTGAAGAGGCTGACGCGTGTGTGTCCGTAGAGCTGCTTAGAAAGCGTACGTGACGAGCAGGAAGGGCTTTCAGAGCAGCCGGTTCTCGTCTTGCACAGTCGCCACACATCCGCACTTTTAGTGCCTCAGAACCCCGGACAGCTTGCAAAACACGGCTGTAACTGTCCCAGCGCAAGCTGTTCAGGAAAGCACAGAAACGCGATGTTCGCGTGCTTTTAGCGCTGCTCGCAAGAAGCCTCCGGAGCAGGCACTTCTCGTGCAGCAACAACCGTGCCTGCTACGATCTTTCCTAGCCTCTTTTCCTCCGGGCAGCCGGCTTGAGCTGATGTGAAGTGTTGGTGGGCAAATCATCCAGAGAAGCGTCGCAATGCTTCTGGGCTGTTAGCAAGAGCTTTCCTTGCTGAGCCTTTTCACGTTGGAGATTAGCTGGACATTTGCCGGTTTAGTGCCTTGTTTCTTCTGCGCAGCTTGCACAAAGCTCATTGCGGCTTTCGCGGTTCGAGTTGTGCATCGCCGGAGCTCTGCGGGAAAGAGCGAGAGAAGAGCCGCGAAAGCTCCGAGTGCGGCCAGCTCGCGTGTAGCCGCGAATGTGCGCTGTTCGCCGGTTGCAGGGCGAGTGCCTTCTGCGCGGCTGCTTCCAAGTTGACGGTAACTGCCAGCGTGCTAGCTGTGTAGGACAGTGAAGAGGCTGACGCGTGTGTGTCCGTAGAGCTGCTAGAAAGCGTACGTGACGAGCAGGAAGGGCTTTCAGAGCAGCCGGTTCTCGTCTTGGACAGTCGCCACACATCCGCACTTTTAGTGCCTCAGAACCCCGGACAGCTTGCAAAACACGGCTGTAACTGTCCCAGCGCAAGCTGTTCAGGAAAGCACAGAAACGCGATGTTCGCGTGCTTTTAGCGCTGCTCGCAAGAAGCCTCCGGAGCAGGCACTTCTCGTGCAGCAACAACCGTGCCTGCTACGATCTTTCCTAGCCTCTTTTCCTCCGGGCAGCCGGCTTGAGCTGATGTGAAGTGTTGGTGGGCAAATCATCCAGAGAAGCGTCGCAATGCTTCTGGGCTGTTAGCAAGAGCTTTCCTTGCTGACCCTTTTCACGTTGGAGATTAGCTGGACATTTGCCGGTTTAGTGCCTTGTTTCTTCTGCGCAGCTTGCACAAAGCTCATTGCGGCTTTCGCGGTTCGAGTTGTGCATCGCCGGAGCTCTGCGGGAAAGAGCGAGAGAAGAGCCGCGAAAGCTCCGAGTGCGGCCAGCTCGCGTGTAGCCGCGAATGTGCGCTGTTCGCCGGTTGCAGGGCGAGTGCCTTCTGCGCGGCTGCTTCCAAGTTGACGGTAACTGCCAGCGTGCTAGCTGTGTAGGACAGTGAAGAGGCTGACGCGTGTGTGTCCGTAGAGCTGCTAGAAAGCGTACGTGACGAGCAGGAAGGGCTTTCAGAGCAGCCGGTTCTCGTCTTGGACAGTCGCCACACATCCGCACTTTTAGTGCCTCAGAACCCCGGACAGCTTGCAAAACACGGCTGTAACTGTCCCGGCGCAAGCTGTTCAGGAAAGCACAGAAACGCGATGTTCGCGTGCTTTTAGCGCTGCTCGCAAGAAGCCTCCGGAGCAGGCACTTCTCGTGCAGCAACAACCGTGCCTGCTACGATCTTTCCTAGCCTCTTTTCCTCCGGGCAGCCGGCTTGAGCTGATGTGAAGTGTTGGTGGGCAAATCATCCAGAGAAGCGTCGCAATGCTTCTGGGCTGTTAGCAAGAGCTTTCCTTGCTGAGCCTTTTCACGTTGGAGATTAGCTGGACATTTGCCGGTTTAGTGCCTTGTTTCTTCTGCGCAGCTTGCACAAAGCTCATTGCGGCTTTCGCGGTTCGAGTTGTGCATCGCCGGAGCTCTGCGGGAAAGAGCGAGAGAAGAGCCGCGAAAGCTCCGAGTGCGGCCAGCTCGCGTGTAGCCGCGAATGTGCGCTGTTCGCCGGTTGCAGGGCGACTGCCTTCTGCGCGGCTGCTTCCAAGTTGACGGTAACTGCCAGCGTGCTAGCTGTGTAGGACAGTGAAGAGGCTGACGCGTGTGTGTCCGTAGAGCTGCTAGAAAGCGTACGTGACGAGCAGGAAGGGCTTTCAGAGCAGCCGGTTCTCGTCTTGCACAGTCGCCACACATCCGCACTTTTAGTGCCTCAGAACCCCGGACAGCTTGCAAAACACGGCTGTAACTGTCCCAGCGCAAGCTGTTCAGGAAAGCACAGAAACGCGATGTTCGCGTGCTTTTAGCGCTGCTCGCAAGAAGCCTCCGGAGCAGGCACTTCTCGTGCAGCAACAACCGTGCCTGCTACGATCTTTCCTAGCCTCTTTTCCTCCGGGCAGCCGGCTTGAGCTGATGTGAAGTGTTGGTGGGCAAATCATCCAGAGAAGCGTCGCAATGCTTCTGGGCTGTTAGCAAGAGCTTTCCTTGCTGACCCTTTTCACGTTGGAGATTAGCTGGACATTTGCCGGTTTAGTGCCTTGTTTCTTCTGCGCAGCTTGCACAAAGCTCATTGCGGCTTTCGCGGTTCGAGTTGTGCATCGCCGGAGCTCTGCGGGAAAGAGCGAGAGAAGAGCCGCGAAAGCTCCGAGTGCGGCCAGCTCGCGTGTAGCCGCGAATGTGCGCTGTTCGCCGGTTGCAGGGCGAGTGCCTTCTGCGCGGCTGCTTCCAAGTTGACGGTAACTGCCAGCGTGCTAGCTGTGTAGGACAGTGAAGAGGCTGACGTGTGTGTGTCCGTAGAGCTGCTAGAAAGCGTACGTGACGAGCAGGAAGGGCTTTCAGAGCAGCCGGTTCTCGTGTTGCACAGTGGCCACACATCCGCACTTTTAGTGCCTCAGAACCCCGGACAGCTTGCAAAACACGGCTGTAACTGTCCCAGCGCAAGCTGTTCAGGAAAGCACAGAAACGCGATGTTCGCGTGCTTTTAGCGCTGCTCGCAAGAAGCCTCCGGAGCAGGCACTTCTCGTGCAGCAACAACCGTGCCTGCTACGATCTTTCCTAGCCTCTTTTCCTCCGGGCAGCCGGCTTGAGCTGATGTGAAGTGTTGGTGGGCAAATCATCCAGAGAAGCGTCGCAATGCTTCTGGGCTGTTAGCAAGAGCTTTCCTTGCTGAGCCTTTTCACGTTGGAGATTAGCTGGACATTTGCCGGTTTAGTGCCTTGTTTCTTCTGCGCAGCTTGCACAAAGCTCATTGCGGCTTTCGCGGTTCGAGTTGTGCATCGCCGGAGCTCTGCGGGAAAGAGCGAGAGAAGAGCCGCGAAAGCTCCGAGTGCGGCCAGCTCGCGTGTAGCCGCGAATGTGCGCTGTTCGCCGGTTGCAGGGCGAGTGCCTTCTGCGCGGCTGCTTCCAAGTTGACGGTAACTGCCAGCGTGCTAGCTGTGTAGGACAGTGAAGAGGCTGACGCGTGTGTGTCCGTAGAGCTGCTAGAAAGCGTACGTGACGAGCAGGAAGGGCTTTCAGAGCAGCCGGTTCTCGTCTTGCACAGTCGCCACACATCCGCACTTTTAGTGCCTCAGAACCCCGGACAGCTTGCAAAACACGGCTGTAACTGTCCCAGCGCAAGCTGTTCAGGAAAGCACAGAAACGCGATGTTCGCGTGCTTTTAGCGCTGCTCGCAAGAAGCCTCCGGAGCAGGCACTTCTCGTGCAGCAACAACCGTGCCTGCTACGATCTTTCCTAGCCTCTTTTCCTCCGGGCAGCCGGCTTGAGCTGATGTGAAGTGTTGGTGGGCAAATCATCCAGAGAAGCGTCGCAATGCTTCTGGGCTGTTAGCAAGAGCTTTCCTTGCTGACCCTTTTCACGTTGGAGATTAGCTGGACCTTTGCCGGTTTAGTGCCTTGTTTCTTCTGCGCAGCTTGCACAAAGCTCATTGCGGCTTTCGCGGTTCGAGTTGTGCATCGCCGGAGCTCTGCGGGAAAGAGCGAGAGAAGAGCCGCGAAAGCTCCGAGTGCGGCCAGCTCGCGTGTAGCCGCGAATGTGCGCTGTTCGCCGGTTGCAGGGCGAGTGCCTTCTGCGCGGCTGCTTCCAAGTTGACGGTAACTGCCAGCGTGCTAGCTGTGTAGGACAGTGAAGAGGCTGACGCGTGTGTGTCCGTAGAGCTGCTAGAAAGCGTACGTGACGAGCAGGAAGGGCTTTCAGAGCAGCCGGTTCTCGTCTTGCACAGTCGCCACACATCCGCACTTTTAGTGCCTCAGAACCCCGGACAGCTTGCAAAACACGGCTGTAACTGTCCCAGCGCAAGCTGTTCAGGAAAGCACAGAAACGCGATGTTCGCGTGCTTTTAGCGCTGCTCGCAAGAAGCCTCCGGAGCAGGCACTTCTCGTGCAGCAACAACCGTGCCTGCTACGATCTTTCCTAGCCTCTTTTCCTCCGGGCAGCCGGCTTGAGCTGATGTGAAGTGTTGGTGGGCAAATCATCCAGAGAAGCGTCGCAATGCTTCTGGGCTGTTAGCAAGAGCTTTCCTTGCTGACCCTTTTCACGTTGGAGATTAGCTGGACATTTGCCGGTTTAGTGCCTTGTTTCTTCTGCGCAGCTTGCACAAAGCTCATTGCGGCTTTCGCGGTTCGAGTTGTGCATCGCCGGAGCTCTGCGGGAAAGAGCGAGAGAAGAGCCGCGAAAGCTCCGAGTGCGGCCAGCTCGCGTGTAGCCGCGAATGTGCGCTGTTCGCCGGTTGCAGGGCGAGTGCCTTCTGCGCGGCTGCTTCCAAGTTGACGGTAACTGCCAGCGTGCTAGCTGTGTAGGACAGTGAAGAGGCTGACGCGTGTGTGTCCGTAGAGCTGCTAGAAAGCGTACGTGACGAGCAGGAAGGGCTTTCAGAGCAGCCGGTTCTCGTCTTGCACAGTCGCCACACATCCGCACTTTTAGTGCCTCAGAACCCCGGACAGCTTGCAAAACACGGCTGTAACTGTCCCAGCGCAAGCTGTTCAGGAAAGCACAGAAACGCGATGTTCGCGTGCTTTTAGCGCTGCTCGCAAGAAGCCTCCGGAGCAGGCACTTCTCGTGCAGCAACAACCGTGCCTGCTACGATCTTTCCTAGCCTCTTTTCCTCCGGGCAGCCGGCTTGAGCTGATGTGAAGTGTTGGTGGGCAAATCATCCAGAGAAGCGTCGCAATGCTTCTGGGCTGTTAGCAAGAGCTTTCCTTGCTGAGCCTTTTCACGTTGGAGATTAGCTGGACATTTGCCGGTTTAGTGCCTTGTTTCTTCTGCGCAGCTTGCACAAAGCTCATTGCGGCTTTCGCGGTTCGAGTTGTGCATCGCCGGAGCTCTGCGGGAAAGAGCGAGAGAAGAGCCGCGAAAGCTCCGAGTGCGGCCAGCTCGCGTGTAGCCGCGAATGTGCGCTGTTCGCCGGTTGCAGGGCGAGTGCCTTCTGCGCGGCTGCTTCCAAGTTGACGGTAACTGCCAGCGTGCTAGCTGTGTAGGACAGTGAAGAGGCTGACGCGTGTGTGTCCGTAGAGCTGCTAGAAAGCGTACGTGACGAGCAGGAAGGGCTTTCAGAGCAGCCGGTTCTCGTCTTGCACAGTCGCCACACATCCGCACTTTTAGTGCCTCAGAACCCCGGACAGCTTGCAAAACACGGCTGTAACTGTCCCAGCGCAAGCTGTTCAGGAAAGCACAGAAACGCGATGTTCGCGTGCTTTTAGCGCTGCTCGCAAGAAGCCTCCGGAGCAGGCACTTCTCGTGCAGCAACAACCGTGCCTGCTACGATCTTTCCTAGCCTCTTTTCCTCCGGGCAGCCGGCTTGAGCTGATGTGAAGTGTTGGTGGGCAAATCATCCAGAGAAGCGTCGCAATGCTTCTGGGCTGTTAGCAAGAGCTTTCCTTGCTGAGCCTTTTCACGTTGGAGATTAGCTGGACATTTGCCGGTTTAGTGCCTTGTTTCTTCTGCGCAGCTTGCACAAAGCTCATTGCGGCTTTCGCGGTTCGAGTTGTGCATCGCCGGAGCTCTGCGGGAAAGAGCGAGAGAAGAGCCGCGAAAGCTCCGAGTGCGGCCAGCTCGCGTGTAGCCGCGAATGTGCGCTGTTCGCCGGTTGCAGGGCGACTGCCTTCTGCGCGGCTGCTTCCAAGTTGACGGTAACTGCCAGCGTGCTAGCTGTGTAGGACAGTGAAGAGGCTGACGCGTGTGTGTCCGTAGAGCTGCTAGAAAGCGTACGTGACGAGCAGGAAGGGCTTTCAGAGCAGCCGGTTCTCGTCTTGCACAGTCGCCACACATCCGCACTTTTAGTGCCTCAGAACCCCGGACAGCTTGCAAAACACGGCTGTAACTGTCCCAGCGCAAGCTGTTCAGGAAAGCACAGAAACGCGATGTTCGCGTGCTTTTAGCGCTGCTCGCAAGAAGCCTCCGGAGCAGGCACTTCTCGTGCAGCAACAACCGTGCCTGCTACGATCTTTCCTAGCCTCTTTTCCTCCGGGCAGCCGGCTTGAGCTGATGTGAAGTGTTGGTGGGCAAATCATCCAGAGAAGCGTCGCAATGCTTCTGGGCTGTTAGCAAGAGCTTTCCTTGCTGACCCTTTTCACGTTGGAGATTAGCTGGACATTTGCCGGTTTAGTGCCTTGTTTCTTCTGCGCAGCTTGCACAAAGCTCATTGCGGCTTTCGCGGTTCGAGTTGTGCATCGCCGGAGCTCTGCGGGAAAGAGCGAGAGAAGAGCCGCGAAAGCTCCGAGTGCGGCCAGCTCGCGTGTAGCCGCGAATGTGCGCTGTTCGCCGGTTGCAGGGCGAGTGCCTTCTGCGCGGCTGCTTCCAAGTTGACGGTAACTGCCAGCGTGCTAGCTGTGTAGGACAGTGAAGAGGCTGACGCGTGTGTGTCCGTAGAGCTGCTAGAAAGCGTACGTGACGAGCAGGAAGGGCTTTCAGAGCAGCCGGTTCTCGTCTTGGACAGTCGCCACACATCCGCACTTTTAGTGCCTCAGAACCCCGGACAGCTTGCAAAACACGGCTGTAACTGTCCCAGCGCAAGCTGTTCAGGAAAGCACAGAAACGCGATGTTCGCGTGCTTTTAGCGCTGCTCGCAAGAAGCCTCCGGAGCAGGCACTTCTCGTGCAGCAACAACCGTGCCTGCTACGATCTTTCCTAGCCTCTTTTCCTCCGGGCAGCCGGCTTGAGCTGATGTGAAGTGTTGGTGGGCAAATCATCCAGAGAAGCGTCGCAATGCTTCTGGGCTGTTAGCAAGAGCTTTCCTTGCTGACCCTTTTCACGTTGGAGATTAGCTGGACATTTGCCGGTTTAGTGCCTTGTTTCTTCTGCGCAGCTTGCACAAAGCTCATTGCGGCTTTCGCGGTTCGAGTTGTGCATCGCCGGAGCTCTGCGGGAAAGAGCGAGAGAAGAGCCGCGAAAGCTCCGAGTGCGGCCAGCTCGCGTGTAGCCGCGAATGTGCGCTGTTCGCCGGTTGCAGGGCGAGTGCCTTCTGCGCGGCTGCTTCCAAGTTGACGGTAACTGCCAGCGTGCTAGCTGTGTAGGACAGTGAAGAGGCTGACGCGTGTGTGTCCGTAGAGCTGCTAGAAAGCGTACGTGACGAGCAGGAAGGGCTTTCAGAGCAGCCGGTTCTCGTCTTGCACAGTCGCCACACATCCGCACTTTTAGTGCCTCAGAACCCCGGACAGCTTGCAAAACACGGCTGTAACTGTCCCGGCGCAAGCTGTTCAGGAAAGCACAGAAACGCGATGTTCGCGTGCTTTTAGCGCTGCTCGCAAGAAGCCTCCGGAGCAGGCACTTCTCGTGCAGCAACAACCGTGCCTGCTACGATCTTTCCTAGCCTCTTTTCCTCCGGGCAGCCGGCTTGAGCTGATGTGAAGTGTTGGTGGGCAAATCATCCAGAGAAGCGTCGCAATGCTTCTGGGCTGTTAGCAAGAGCTTTCCTTGCTGAGCCTTTTCACGTTGGAGATTAGCTGGACATTTGCCGGTTTAGTGCCTTGTTTCTTCTGCGCAGCTTGCACAAAGCTCATTGCGGCTTTCGCGGTTCGAGTTGTGCATCGCCGGAGCTCTGCGGGAAAGAGCGAGAGAAGAGCCGCGAAAGCTCCGAGTGCGGCCAGCTCGCGTGTAGCCGCGAATGTGCGCTGTTCGCCGGTTGCAGGGCGACTGCCTTCTGCGCGGCTGCTTCCAAGTTGACGGTAACTGCCAGCGTGCTAGCTGTGTAGGACAGTGAAGAGGCTGACGCGTGTGTGTCCGTAGAGCTGCTAGAAAGCGTACGTGACGAGCAGGAAGGGCTTTCAGAGCAGCCGGTTCTCGTCTTGCACAGTCGCCACACATCCGCACTTTTAGTGCCTCAGAACCCCGGACAGCTTGCAAAACACGGCTGTAACTGTCCCAGCGCAAGCTGTTCAGGAAAGCACAGAAACGCGATGTTCGCGTGCTTTTAGCGCTGCTCGCAAGAAGCCTCCGGAGCAGGCACTTCTCGTGCAGCAACAACCGTGCCTGCTACGATCTTTCCTAGCCTCTTTTCCTCCGGGCAGCCGGCTTGAGCTGATGTGAAGTGTTGGTGGGCAAATCATCCAGAGAAGCGTCGCAATGCTTCTGGGCTGTTAGCAAGAGCTTTCCTTGCTGACCCTTTTCACGTTGGAGATTAGCTGGACATTTGCCGGTTTAGTGCCTTGTTTCTTCTGCGCAGCTTGCACAAAGCTCATTGCGGCTTTCGCGGTTCGAGTTGTGCATCGCCGGAGCTCTGCGGGAAAGAGCGAGAGAAGAGCCGCGAAAGCTCCGAGTGCGGCCAGCTCGCGTGTAGCCGCGAATGTGCGCTGTTCGCCGGTTGCAGGGCGAGTGCCTTCTGCGCGGCTGCTTCCAAGTTGACGGTAACTGCCAGCGTGCTAGCTGTGTAGGACAGTGAAGAGGCTGACGTGTGTGTGTCCGTAGAGCTGCTAGAAAGCGTACGTGACGAGCAGGAAGGGCTTTCAGAGCAGCCGGTTCTCGTGTTGCACAGTGGCCACACATCCGCACTTTTAGTGCCTCAGAACCCCGGACAGCTTGCAAAACACGGCTGTAACTGTCCCAGCGCAAGCTGTTCAGGAAAGCACAGAAACGCGATGTTCGCGTGCTTTTAGCGCTGCTCGCAAGAAGCCTCCGGAGCAGGCACTTCTCGTGCAGCAACAACCGTGCCTGCTACGATCTTTCCTAGCCTCTTTTCCTCCGGGCAGCCGGCTTGAGCTGATGTGAAGTGTTGGTGGGCAAATCATCCAGAGAAGCGTCGCAATGCTTCTGGGCTGTTAGCAAGAGCTTTCCTTGCTGAGCCTTTTCACGTTGGAGATTAGCTGGACATTTGCCGGTTTAGTGCCTTGTTTCTTCTGCGCAGCTTGCACAAAGCTCATTGCGGCTTTCGCGGTTCGAGTTGTGCATCGCCGGAGCTCTGCGGGAAAGAGCGAGAGAAGAGCCGCGAAAGCTCCGAGTGCGGCCAGCTCGCGTGTAGCCGCGAATGTGCGCTGTTCGCCGGTTGCAGGGCGAGTGCCTTCTGCGCGGCTGCTTCCAAGTTGACGGTAACTGCCAGCGTGCTAGCTGTGTAGGACAGTGAAGAGGCTGACGCGTGTGTGTCCGTAGAGCTGCTAGAAAGCGTACGTGACGAGCAGGAAGGGCTTTCAGAGCAGCCGGTTCTCGTCTTGCACAGTCGCCACACATCCGCACTTTTAGTGCCTCAGAACCCCGGACAGCTTGCAAAACACGGCTGTAACTGTCCCAGCGCAAGCTGTTCAGGAAAGCACAGAAACGCGATGTTCGCGTGCTTTTAGCGCTGCTCGCAAGAAGCCTCCGGAGCAGGCACTTCTCGTGCAGCAACAACCGTGCCTGCTACGATCTTTCCTAGCCTCTTTTCCTCCGGGCAGCCGGCTTGAGCTGATGTGAAGTGTTGGTGGGCAAATCATCCAGAGAAGCGTCGCAATGCTTCTGGGCTGTTAGCAAGAGCTTTCCTTGCTGACCCTTTTCACGTTGGAGATTAGCTGGACCTTTGCCGGTTTAGTGCCTTGTTTCTTCTGCGCAGCTTGCACAAAGCTCATTGCGGCTTTCGCGGTTCGAGTTGTGCATCGCCGGAGCTCTGCGGGAAAGAGCGAGAGAAGAGCCGCGAAAGCTCCGAGTGCGGCCAGCTCGCGTGTAGCCGCGAATGTGCGCTGTTCGCCGGTTGCAGGGCGAGTGCCTTCTGCGCGGCTGCTTCCAAGTTGACGGTAACTGCCAGCGTGCTAGCTGTGTAGGACAGTGAAGAGGCTGACGTGTGTGTGTCCGTAGAGCTGCTAGAAAGCGTACGTGACGAGCAGGAAGGGCTTTCAGAGCAGCCGGTTCTCGTGTTGCACAGTGGCCACACATCCGCACTTTTAGTGCCTCAGAACCCCGGACAGCTTGCAAAACACGGCTGTAACTGTCCCAGCGCAAGCTGTTCAGGAAAGCACAGAAACGCGATGTTCGCGTGCTTTTAGCGCTGCTCGCAAGAAGCCTCCGGAGCAGGCACTTCTCGTGCAGCAACAACCGTGCCTGCTACGATCTTTCCTAGCCTCTTTTCCTCCGGGCAGCCGGCTTGAGCTGATGTGAAGTGTTGGTGGGCAAATCATCCAGAGAAGCGTCGCAATGCTTCTGGGCTGTTAGCAAGAGCTTTCCTTGCTGAGCCTTTTCACGTTGGAGATTAGCTGGACATTTGCCGGTTTAGTGCCTTGTTTCTTCTGCGCAGCTTGCACAAAGCTCATTGCGGCTTTCGCGGTTCGAGTTGTGCATCGCCGGAGCTCTGCGGGAAAGAGCGAGAGAAGAGCCGCGAAAGCTCCGAGTGCGGCCAGCTCGCGTGTAGCCGCGAATGTGCGCTGTTCGCCGGTTGCAGGGCGAGTGCCTTCTGCGCGGCTGCTTCCAAGTTGACGGTAACTGCCAGCGTGCTAGCTGTGTAGGACAGTGAAGAGGCTGACGCGTGTGTGTCCGTAGAGCTGCTAGAAAGCGTACGTGACGAGCAGGAAGGGCTTTCAGAGCAGCCGGTTCTCGTCTTGCACAGTCGCCACACATCCGCACTTTTAGTGCCTCAGAACCCCGGACAGCTTGCAAAACACGGCTGTAACTGTCCCAGCGCAAGCTGTTCAGGAAAGCACAGAAACGCGATGTTCGCGTGCTTTTAGCGCTGCTCGCAAGAAGCCTCCGGAGCAGGCACTTCTCGTGCAGCAACAACCGTGCCTGCTACGATCTTTCCTAGCCTCTTTTCCTCCGGGCAGCCGGCTTGAGCTGATGTGAAGTGTTGGTGGGCAAATCATCCAGAGAAGCGTCGCAATGCTTCTGGGCTGTTAGCAAGAGCTTTCCTTGCTGACCCTTTTCACGTTGGAGATTAGCTGGACATTTGCCGGTTTAGTGCCTTGTTTCTTCTGCGCAGCTTGCACAAAGCTCATTGCGGCTTTCGCGGTTCGAGTTGTGCATCGCCGGAGCTCTGCGGGAAAGAGCGAGAGAAGAGCCGCGAAAGCTCCGAGTGCGGCCAGCTCGCGTGTAGCCGCGAATGTGCGCTGTTCGCCGGTTGCAGGGCGACTGCCTTCTGCGCGGCTGCTTCCAAGTTGACGGTAACTGCCAGCGTGCTAGCTGTGTAGGACAGTGAAGAGGCTGACGCGTGTGTGTCCGTAGAGCTGCTAGAAAGCGTACGTGACGAGCAGGAAGGGCTTTCAGAGCAGCCGGTTCTCGTCTTGCACAGTCGCCACACATCCGCACTTTTAGTGCCTCAGAACCCCGGACAGCTTGCAAAACACGGCTGTAACTGTCCCAGCGCAAGCTGTTCAGGAAAGCACAGAAACGCGATGTTCGCGTGCTTTTAGCGCTGCTCGCAAGAAGCCTCCGGAGCAGGCACTTCTCGTGCAGCAACAACCGTGCCTGCTACGATCTTTCCTAGCCTCTTTTCCTCCGGGCAGCCGGCTTGAGCTGATGTGAAGTGTTGGTGGGCAAATCATCCAGAGAAGCGTCGCAATGCTTCTGGGCTGTTAGCAAGAGCTTTCCTTGCTGAGCCTTTTCACGTTGGAGATTAGCTGGACATTTGCCGGTTTAGTGCCTTGTTTCTTCTGCGCAGCTTGCACAAAGCTCATTGCGGCTTTCGCGGTTCGAGTTGTGCATCGCCGGAGCTCTGCGGGAAAGAGCGAGAGAAGAGCCGCGAAAGCTCCGAGTGCGGCCAGCTCGCGTGTAGCCGCGAATGTGCGCTGTTCGCCGGTTGCAGGGCGACTGCCTTCTGCGCGGCTGCTTCCAAGTTGACGGTAACTGCCAGCGTGCTAGCTGTGTAGGACAGTGAAGAGGCTGACGCGTGTGTGTCCGTAGAGCTGCTAGAAAGCGTACGTGACGAGCAGGAAGGGCTTTCAGAGCAGCCGGTTCTCGTCTTGCACAGTCGCCACACATCCGCACTTTTAGTGCCTCAGAACCCCGGACAGCTTGCAAAACACGGCTGTAACTGTCCCAGCGCAAGCTGTTCAGGAAAGCACAGAAACGCGATGTTCGCGTGCTTTTAGCGCTGCTCGCAAGAAGCCTCCGGAGCAGGCACTTCTCGTGCAGCAACAACCGTGCCTGCTACGATCTTTCCTAGCCTCTTTTCCTCCGGGCAGCCGGCTTGAGCTGATGTGAAGTGTTGGTGGGCAAATCATCCAGAGAAGCGTCGCAATGCTTCTGGGCTGTTAGCAAGAGCTTTCCTTGCTGAGCCTTTTCACGTTGGAGATTAGCTGGACATTTGCCGGTTTAGTGCCTTGTTTCTTCTGCGCAGCTTGCACAAAGCTCATTGCGGCTTTCGCGGTTCGAGTTGTGCATCGCCGGAGCTCTGCGGGAAAGAGCGAGAGAAGAGCCGCGAAAGCTCCGAGTGCGGCCAGCTCGCGTGTAGCCGCGAATGTGCGCTGTTCGCCGGTTGCAGGGCGACTGCCTTCTGCGCGGCTGCTTCCAAGTTGACGGTAACTGCCAGCGTGCTAGCTGTGTAGGACAGTGAAGAGGCTGACGCGTGTGTGTCCGTAGAGCTGCTAGAAAGCGTACGTGACGAGCAGGAAGGGCTTTCAGAGCAGCCGGTTCTCGTCTTGCACAGTCGCCACACATCCGCACTTTTAGTGCCTCAGAACCCCGGACAGCTTGCAAAACACGGCTGTAACTGTCCCAGCGCAAGCTGTTCAGGAAAGCACAGAAACGCGATGTTCGCGTGCTTTTAGCGCTGCTCGCAAGAAGCCTCCGGAGCAGGCACTTCTCGTGCAGCAACAACCGTGCCTGCTACGATCTTTCCTAGCCTCTTTTCCTCCGGGCAGCCGGCTTGAGCTGATGTGAAGTGTTGGTGGGCAAATCATCCAGAGAAGCGTCGCAATGCTTCTGGGCTGTTAGCAAGAGCTTTCCTTGCTGAGCCTTTTCACGTTGGAGATTAGCTGGACATTTGCCGGTTTAGTGCCTTGTTTCTTCTGCGCAGCTTGCACAAAGCTCATTGCGGCTTTCGCGGTTCGAGTTGTGCATCGCCGGAGCTCTGCGGGAAAGAGCGAGAGAAGAGCCGCGAAAGCTCCGAGTGCGGCCAGCTCGCGTGTAGCCGCGAATGTGCGCTGTTCGCCGGTTGCAGGGCGAGTGCCTTCTGCGCGGCTGCTTCCAAGTTGACGGTAACTGCCAGCGTGCTAGCTGTGTAGGACAGTGAAGAGGCTGACGCGTGTGTGTCCGTAGAGCTGCTAGAAAGCGTACGTGACGAGCAGGAAGGGCTTTCAGAGCAGCCGGTTCTCGTCTTGCACAGTCGCCACACATCCGCACTTTTAGTGCCTCAGAACCCCGGACAGCTTGCAAAACACGGCTGTAACTGTCCCAGCGCAAGCTGTTCAGGAAAGCACAGAAACGCGATGTTCGCGTGCTTTTAGCGCTGCTCGCAAGAAGCCTCCGGAGCAGGCACTTCTCGTGCAGCAACAACCGTGCCTGCTACGATCTTTCCTAGCCTCTTTTCCTCCGGGCAGCCGGCTTGAGCTGATGTGAAGTGTTGGTGGGCAAATCATCCAGAGAAGCGTCGCAATGCTTCTGGGCTGTTAGCAAGAGCTTTCCTTGCTGACCCTTTTCACGTTGGAGATTAGCTGGACATTTGCCGGTTTAGTGCCTTGTTTCTTCTGCGCAGCTTGCACAAAGCTCATTGCGGCTTTCGCGGTTCGAGTTGTGCATCGCCGGAGCTCTGCGGGAAAGAGCGAGAGAAGAGCCGCGAAAGCTCCGAGTGCGGCCAGCTCGCGTGTAGCCGCGAATGTGCGCTGTTCGCCGGTTGCAGGGCGACTGCCTTCTGCGCGGCTGCTTCCAAGTTGACGGTAACTGCCAGCGTGCTAGCTGTGTAGGACAGTGAAGAGGCTGACGCGTGTGTGTCCGTAGAGCTGCTAGAAAGCGTACGTGACGAGCAGGAAGGGCTTTCAGAGCAGCCGGTTCTCGTCTTGCACAGTCGCCACACATCCGCACTTTTAGTGCCTCAGAACCCCGGACAGCTTGCAAAACACGGCTGTAACTGTCCCAGCGCAAGCTGTTCAGGAAAGCACAGAAACGCGATGTTCGCGTGCTTTTAGCGCTGCTCGCAAGAAGCCTCCGGAGCAGGCACTTCTCGTGCAGCAACAACCGTGCCTGCTACGATCTTTCCTAGCCTCTTTTCCTCCGGGCAGCCGGCTTGAGCTGATGTGAAGTGTTGGTGGGCAAATCATCCAGAGAAGCGTCGCAATGCTTCTGGGCTGTTAGCAAGAGCTTTCCTTGCTGAGCCTTTTCACGTTGGAGATTAGCTGGACATTTGCCGGTTTAGTGCCTTGTTTCTTCTGCGCAGCTTGCACAAAGCTCATTGCGGCTTTCGCGGTTCGAGTTGTGCATCGCCGGAGCTCTGCGGGAAAGAGCGAGAGAAGAGCCGCGAAAGCTCCGAGTGCGGCCAGCTCGCGTGTAGCCGCGAATGTGCGCTGTTCGCCGGTTGCAGGGCGACTGCCTTCTGCGCGGCTGCTTCCAAGTTGACGGTAACTGCCAGCGTGCTAGCTGTGTAGGACAGTGAAGAGGCTGACGCGTGTGTGTCCGTAGAGCTGCTAGAAAGCGTACGTGACGAGCAGGAAGGGCTTTCAGAGCAGCCGGTTCTCGTCTTGCACAGTCGCCACACATCCGCACTTTTAGTGCCTCAGAACCCCGGACAGCTTGCAAAACACGGCTGTAACTGTCCCAGCGCAAGCTGTTCAGGAAAGCACAGAAACGCGATGTTCGCGTGCTTTTAGCGCTGCTCGCAAGAAGCCTCCGGAGCAGGCACTTCTCGTGCAGCAACAACCGTGCCTGCTACGATCTTTCCTAGCCTCTTTTCCTCCGGGCAGCCGGCTTGAGCTGATGTGAAGTGTTGGTGGGCAAATCATCCAGAGAAGCGTCGCAATGCTTCTGGGCTGTTAGCAAGAGCTTTCCTTGCTGAGCCTTTTCACGTTGGAGATTAGCTGGACATTTGCCGGTTTAGTGCCTTGTTTCTTCTGCGCAGCTTGCACAAAGCTCATTGCGGCTTTCGCGGTTCGAGTTGTGCATCGCCGGAGCTCTGCGGGAAAGAGCGAGAGAAGAGCCGCGAAAGCTCCGAGTGCGGCCAGCTCGCGTGTAGCCGCGAATGTGCGCTGTTCGCCGGTTGCAGGGCGACTGCCTTCTGCGCGGCTGCTTCCAAGTTGACGGTAACTGCCAGCGTGCTAGCTGTGTAGGACAGTGAAGAGGCTGACGCGTGTGTGTCCGTAGAGCTGCTAGAAAGCGTACGTGACGAGCAGGAAGGGCTTTCAGAGCAGCCGGTTCTCGTCTTGCACAGTCGCCACACATCCGCACTTTTAGTGCCTCAGAACCCCGGACAGCTTGCAAAACACGGCTGTAACTGTCCCAGCGCAAGCTGTTCAGGAAAGCACAGAAACGCGATGTTCGCGTGCTTTTAGCGCTGCTCGCAAGAAGCCTCCGGAGCAGGCACTTCTCGTGCAGCAACAACCGTGCCTGCTACGATCTTTCCTAGCCTCTTTTCCTCCGGGCAGCCGGCTTGAGCTGATGTGAAGTGTTGGTGGGCAAATCATCCAGAGAAGCGTCGCAATGCTTCTGGGCTGTTAGCAAGAGCTTTCCTTGCTGACCCTTTTCACGTTGGAGATTAGCTGGACATTTGCCGGTTTAGTGCCTTGTTTCTTCTGCGCAGCTTGCACAAAGCTCATTGCGGCTTTCGCGGTTCGAGTTGTGCATCGCCGGAGCTCTGCGGGAAAGAGCAAGAGAAGAGCCGCGAAAGCTCCGAGTGCGGCCAGCTCGCGTGTAGCCGCGAATGTGCGCTGTTCGCCGGTTGCAGGGCGACTGCCTTCTGCGCGGCTGCTTCCAAGTTGACGGTAACTGCCAGCGTGCTAGCTGTGTAGGACAGTGAAGAGGCTGACGCGTGTGTGTCCGTAGAGCTGCTAGAAAGCGTACGTGACGAGCAGGAAGGGCTTTCAGAGCAGCCGGTTCTCGTCTTGCACAGTCGCCACACATCCGCACTTTTAGTGCCTCAGAACCCCGGACAGCTTGCAAAACACGGCTGTAACTGTCCCAGCGCAAGCTGTTCAGGAAAGCACAGAAACGCGATGTTCGCGTGCTTTTAGCGCTGCTCGCAAGAAGCCTCCGGAGCAGGCACTTCTCGTGCAGCAACAACCGTGCCTGCTACGATCTTTCCTAGCCTCTTTTCCTCCGGGCAGCCGGCTTGAGCTGATGTGAAGTGTTGGTGGGCAAATCATCCAGAGAAGCGTCGCAATGCTTCTGGGCTGTTAGCAAGAGCTTTCCTTGCTGAGCCTTTTCACGTTGGAGATTAGCTGGACATTTGCCGGTTTAGTGCCTTGTTTCTTCTGCGCAGCTTGCACAAAGCTCATTGCGGCTTTCGCGGTTCGAGTTGTGCATCGCCGGAGCTCTGCGGGAAAGAGCGAGAGAAGAGCCGCGAAAGCTCCGAGTGCGGCCAGCTCGCGTGTAGCCGCGATGATGCGCTGTTCGCCGGTTGCAGGGCGACTGCCTTCTGCGCGGCTGCTTCCAAGTTGACGGTAACTGCCAGCGTGCTAGCTGTGTAGGACAGTGAAGAGGCTGACGCGTGTGTGTCCGTAGAGCTGCTAGAAAGCGTACGTGAAGAGCAGGAAGGGCTTTCAGAGCAGCCGGTTCTCGTCTTGGACAGTCGCCACACATCCGCACTTTTAGTGCCTCAGAACCCCGGACAGCTTGCAAAACACGGCTGTAACTGTCCCAGCGCAAGCTGTTCAGGAAAGCACAGAAACGCGATGTTCGCGTGCTTTTAGCGCTGCTCGCAAGAAGCCTCCGGAGCAGGCACTTCTCGTGCCCCACAGTTTTGAGGAATCAGCTAGCAAAGGACTTGGAATCATGGGAACCACCTTCAGAAGAAGGGAAGGTGTTACAGTATGTAGACGACCTTCTTATTGCAACCAGAACCAAAGAATCCTGTGTCATTTGGACCGTGAGTCTGTTAAATTTCCTGGGACTACAGGGATATCGGGTTTCTAAGAAAAAGGCACAGGCGTTGTTACAACCCCAGGTCACGTACCTGGGGTACGAGATCAGTGCCGGACAACGGATCCTAGGACAAGCCCGGAAAGAGGCCATATGCCAAAGCCCCCGACCACAAACTATAAAGGAACTACGGACATTCTTAGGAATGACAGGGTGGTGCCAACTTTGGATATGTGATTATGGTCTGCCTGTTTAAGCCACTCTATTCCCTGATAGCAGCTAACCAAAAGGATCTCCAGTGGGATGCTGAGTCAGATCGAGCCTTCCATCAGCTGAAGAAAGCCCTGATGTCGGCATCAGCATTGGGACTTCCTGATGTGAGTAAGCCATTTTTTCTATTTTCCCACGAAAAACAAGGAATGGCACTAGGAATATTGGCACAAGATTTGGGACCATACAGACGGGCGGTAGCATACTTCTCCAAACAGCTGGATGCCGCTGCGAAAGGGTGGCTGTTCTGGTTTTGTTAGTGGGGGGGGTGCTAAGGTGGTAGCTTCTGTAGGAAACTGCTAGAAGTCGCTCCCCTTTGTTCAGTGGACTTGGCCGGGCCTAGGGCGGACCCACTGCTGGCCAAGGCCGAGCCAATTGGTAGCAGAATGTTCTGTGATAATGCCTCTGCTATAACATATTTAAGAAGGGGGAAACAGAAAAAAAAAAAGGGAGAGATGTGAAGCAGCTGAGCGGGGGGCAGAGAGGGGGAAGCGCGAGCCTTGTGGGCCTTGCAGGCCTCACCCTCTGGCCTCCCGCCGGGCAGCCGACTGGGCCCAACTCGGCCCGGCCTGGCTGCAAGAAGTGGAGAGGAGCAGTTGAAGTGAATAAGATGTAAAAAGGATCCTGAGAGGCGTCTGCCAGCCTGTTGCGAGGAACGGCTGCAGACGCCAAGGTCAGTGAAGAAGGAGGGGGAGGAGTAATATGGCTTCTGGCCAAGATTCCTCTGCAACTCGTGGTGACGACCATGGTGGAGCAGGTTGTCCCCCTGCAGCCCATGGAGGTCCACGGAGGGGCAGAGGTCCACCTGCAGCCTGTGGAGGACCCCACGCCGGAACAGGTAGAGGCCTGAAGGAGACTGTGCCCCGTGGAGGGCCCGCTGGGACAGCTGTTCTAGAGGGACTGCACCCCGTGGAAGAGATGACCCATGCCGGGGCAGTTTCACGGAGGACTGTGGCCCGTGGGAGGGACCCCACGCTGGAGCAGAGGAGGAATGCAAGTAGTTCTTCCCCCAACGATGACACAGAGGCGTAAAACAACGCGTGATGAACTGACTGCGACCCCCATTCCCCCCCCCCCGCCCCCGACCCCCCCTCCATGCTGCTCGGGAGGGGAAGGTAGTAGAGATAATGTTAAGCCCGGGAAGAGGGAGGAGTGGGGGGAGGTTATCTTGTTCCCTGTCTCATTCTCCTGCTAGTTTTAGAAATAAATGAGTGTTTTTCCCCAAGTCGAGTCTGTTTTGCCTGTAACGGTAACTTTACAAATTTCTTCCCGTCCTTATCTCAAACCTCGAGCCATTTTTCTTATATCATCTCCCCCTATTCTCTCGGAGGGTGGGGGGAGCGAGAGAGAGACTGTGTAGTCTGGTCCTGATCAGGGCTGAACTGCGACAGTGGCCCAGCTGTCTGAGAGCAGTAGCAGCTGTCATTCTAAACATTCAAGAAGCCTGAAAGTTCACTCTAGGCCAGAAAATGACTGTCCTAGTTTCCCAGACTGTATCTGCGGTCCTTGAAGCAAAAGGAGGGCATTGGCTTTCCCCACAAAGGTTCCTGAAATATCAAGCTATAATGGTTGAACAGGATGATGTTGAAATCGTGACCACAAACATCATCAATCCGGCCTCATTCCTTGATGGGAACATCAGGGAGCCGGTGAGTCATGACTGCTTGGAAACAATTGAAACCATGTATTCTAGTCGAACGGATCTTAAAGATGTCCCTGTCGATGGAGCCGAACATTGGTTCACTGATGGAAGCAGCTATATGTTAAATGGAAGGCGACATTCCGGATATGCTGTTACCACTTTTGAAAAGGTGATAGACTCCAGGCCACTATCAGCCGACGTCTCAGCCCAAAAGGCCGAGATCATAGCCCTTACCTGAGCCCTGGAGAGAGCCCAGGGAAGGACTGTAAACATTTGGACTGACCCTAAATATGCCTTTGGGGTGGTACATGCCCATGGAGCAATATGGAAGGAAAGAGGACTGTTAAATTCTCATGGAAAAACCATCAAACACGCAGAAGGGATTTTGAAAATCCTGAATGCAGTCCAGCTTCCCAAAAAGGTGGCAATTATGCATATTAAAGCACACCAGAAAGTGAGCACAGAATTGGAAAGAGGAAATGAGCTGGCAGATAGGGAAGCAAAACAAGCAGCTAGAGAAACAATCAAGGTAGAGGGTGCGCTAATACCTGATGGACAGGTATTTCTAGAAGGTAAACCAGAATACACAAAGGAAGTCGGCAAACTTATTAATGATCTAAAGGGGTCATATAATGAGGAAGGGTGGGCCAATTACTACCCCTCACACGGGAGGGTAGTAATTCCCTCCTACATGATATGGTCAGTAGTCCGAGAAGAACATAGAAAAAGACACTGGGGGGAGGGGGGGGCAGAAGCCCTATATAAAGATCTCATCAGGAACATAATAGCGTGAAACTTAGACACTACCGTTAGACAAGTAACTCAACAATGTGATCTTTGTCTCCAGACTAATCCTAAAGTTGTAAAAGGGCCGAAACTTGAAAAAATCGGAAAGGGGAATGGTCCGGGACAACGTTGGCAGATTGATTTCTCAGAACTCCCTAGAAAAGGGGGGTATCGATACTTATTAGTACTTACGGATACCTTTTCAGGCTGGCCAGAAGCTTTCCCGTGCGGAACTGCTAAAGCCTGGGAAGTAACCAAAATACTGCTCCAGGAAATAGTACCTAGGTTTGGAGTCGCAGCAGTAATGTCATCGGATAGAGGACCACATTTTGTGTCCAGAATAGTACAAGCAATTAGCCACCATCTAGGGATAGAGTGGCAATTACATACCTCTTACCGACCACAATCAAGTGGCCAGGTGGAGAAAATGAATCACCCAATCAAACAACAGATTGTCAAGTTGGGTCAGGAAACTAATCTAACTTTACCATTAGCTCTTATACGAATACGAACCAGACCAAGAGCAAGAGAAGGGCTTAGTCCATTCGAAATTCTATATGGACGACCCTATGGGGTACAAAAGGGAACGTCTTCACAAATTGGTGAAGAAATAATGATCTCCTATATGGTGGCACTAAACAAACAATTAAAAAGAATTGAAAAACATGCAATGGGAACACGTCGTAGGGGTCTGGATGGGCCTGTTCACGATATACAACCAGGGGACTATGTATATGTTAAGTCTCTTACAGAAAAAACTCTGGAACCACAGTGGGCCGGACCTTTTCAAGTCCTCCTCTCCACCTACACGGCAATTAAGGTAAAGGGACAGAACTCCTGGATACACCATACTCGGATCAAGAGAGCCTCTGCAACCTTGTGGAAAGTAACTCCAGACAACAACGAAGACTTGAGACTTAAACTCGTTCGAACGGATAAGGGCGGGAACAGTGCAGTAGTGAACCGGAGGGACACCACAGCAAACGATACCGGACAAAGAAACCGGGACCGGCCAGTAACTAATCTCGCCCAAATCTGTCATCGGTACAGTTTATATCTTATTTGTCATTTTATTATAGGAAATATAAAACCCATTTTAGCAGGTCACCAAAGGCAGTACATTATCTACAGAAGTAGCTGTACTAATCCACTAGACCAACTAAATCCTAAAATGACCAATTGTTTAATTGGAATTGTGATTGGGCTTACAATATTTTCCTGCATCTTACCACTAACTTGTAATCAAAAGGACACCAAATGGCCGTGGTCTCACGCCTCCCTTGGGTTTACAGGAAGCATGGGACCACCTTTTAAACGGTCGGGCTTAAACTTGGCCACTGTGGTTATGCACAAAATGGAAATGTACTCAGGGCATGAGTGGGGCTGGGACAGAGGCAACAGGGATCCTTAATACTATGGTGCGCCCCGTTGTGATCTTATTGATTAGCTTAGGGGTTTTATTACTATTAACTATTGTGCTGTACCTATGGGTTTGGAGAATGTTTAAGAAAGTAACACTGTCGTAGTTCAGCCCCGATCAGGACCAGACTACGCAGTCTCTCTCTCACTCCTCCCACCCTCCGAGAGAACAGGGGGAGATAATGTAAGGAAAAACGGCTCGAGGTTTGAGATAAGGACAGGGAGAAATCCTTAAATTTACCGTCACGGGCAAAACAGACTCGACTTGGGGAAAACTATTCATTTATTACTACAAACAGCAAGATAATGAGACAGAGAACAAGATAACCTCCCTCCACCCCTCCCTCTTCCCAAGCTTAACATCGAGCGATATAAAACCGGGAAGGGGGCAGGGCCACCCGTTTTTTCACTGAGGGGGCGGGGCCATCGCGGCTGCACCCCCCGCCTAGGCCCCGCCCCCCTCCCCCGGCCAGGCGGCGTTCACTGGAAGGGGCTGCACGACAAGGACGACGCCGGCGCCTACGCCATGGCCAGCGTCTCCGGCAGCGACGAGGGCTGAGCCCCCGCGGACGGCCCCGTGCCGGGAGGAAGCCCCGCCCACCCCCTTCCTCCGAGGAAGAGGAGGGGACGGCGCTGCTTTGCCAGCGCGGCATGGGCCACGAGTAAAAACTCCCCTGGGCCCCTTCCCGCCTCTCATCTCTGCCCAGCGTTCTGTCCCAAGATGGCCGCCGTGGGCGGGGCCATCGCGGGTCTTGAGAGCTCAACCAGGTTGGCCAACCCAACGTGGCCCCGCCCATAAGCTGGGGGGGTGGGGGGCGGAGCTCACTCGGGTCTCACCTTGCCGCCATTGGACACCGGAGGTCTTCCCTCGCCGCCATTGGGTGTCTCGGGTCGTCCCTCGCCGCGATTGGGTGTCTCGGGTCCTCCCTCGCCGTGGGTGGGGCGACCCCCAAAATGGCCTCCTTGCCCCACAAAATGCGCTCTCGCCCCCGAAAGTGGTCTCCTGCCCCATAACTGGGCCTTCTACCCCCCAAAATGGCGTCCTGCCCCCCAAAATGCTCTCTTGCCCCCGAAAGTGGCCCCCTGCCCCACAACTGGGCCTTCTACCCCCCCAAAATGGCGTCCTGCCCCCATAAAATGGCGTCCTGCTGTTATAGTTTATCTGCCCTCTTTGTCCAATTAACTGACAGAGATTGGCCAATTAAAAATTTGGTTTATTAAAGCAAGCGACCAGTAAGCAAAACAGCGCTGGGCGGCCGGGGAGTCTCCTGCTCCGCCAACGGCGCGCGCCGAGATAGCAAACCGCCCCATTCTTATACAGTAAAAACAATAAATATTCCGTTGATGCTTATACATATTCATTACCTAAACCCACCTACTCTCGCTTCGTATGCTAATTAGCTTATCAGTCCTTCGCGCTTGCGCAAATTCTCCCAGGAATTGTGGGCGAGGGTCTTCGGGGGTCTTTTGGGAGGAAGGCCGTAGGTCTTCTTCACGGTGTACTTTTCACCTTTGCCTGGAATGTGCTGTTCCCACAAGTTGGCAGTGTCCTTATCAGTCTGAGCCGATTCGTGTCCTTCTTGAACAAGGAGATTTATGTGATGGGTGCCATCCTGTTCTCGAATCCTTGCTCCTTTTAATCACTCCCTCCCTCCCTCGAGATAATGTGAGACTGTTTCTTGCTCCAAACCAGACTTCCCCCTCCCACTAATTGCTTCTTCAAACTATATGGTTAGAAAGTTACTGGTTTTATACCCTTCATCTTTATGAGCCCCCCCCCGCTCCCTCCTTTCGCAGTCCTGCATGCCGTTTTTACATAGCCAGGTGCCTGTGGCTGACCTTGTGTATTTAATGTAACTTTCTTGTGGCCGACTTTGTGTATTTCATATAACTCTCCATTGTTCTGACAAGGTTTGATGAACAAACAGCTCACAGTTTATTACAATCCCCCCTTTTTCTTTTCACTATTTTGTTCATCAAATCGCTTAAGCACCTGCTGGCTCAAAATGAGGGTCTCCTCCACCTCCGGTATTCCTCCCAGAGGTTCATGCTTGGCTCTCATAAGCATCAAATGAGCTGCTTCCAATCTGTTTTTTACAATTGTAACTACTCTATTGAATATACAGGGTCCAAAAGTTAATACCAGTATTAATATAATCAAGGGTCCTGCAATGGTAGATAGTAATGCGGTAAGCCAAGGAGAGTGGTTAAACCAGGACTCATACCAGCTTTGTTGCGTTTCTTGTTCTCGTTTTCGTTTTTCTAGGCCTTCCCGAAGTTTTGTCATAGTATCCCTTACAATCCCTGTGTGATCAGCATATACACAACATTGTTCTCCCAAGGCAGCACATAGCCCACCTTGTTGTAGAAACATTAAATCTAACCCCCTTCGGTTTTGTAGCACCACCTCTGATAATGATCTAACAGATTTTTCCAAGGCAGTTATTGATTGTTCAATTCTTACCAAGTCTTCGTCTACTGCTATTCTAAGTGATTGAAATTTCTGATTTTGTTGGACCAATGACGTTATTCCTGTGCCCGCGCCTGTTGCTCCTACAGCTATCAAAGTGGCTATTGTCAAAGCCGTAAAGGTAAATGGTTCTCGTTTCTGTAAGTGGTGACTCTGGGTATTCTGGTTATTATGCACAAATTCCTCAGGGTGGTATATGATCCGGGGGATTATCATCACTTGGATGCAATATTCCTCATATTCGTTGAACAATTTAAGAGATAAACAGGGAGTGATTCCAGTTTTGGAGCAGATCCATTTGGTGTTACGGGCTGGTATTAGCCAATCAGCAGGGGGCTTCCCTTTCAGGGAAGCTCTTATCTTGCATAATTTATTTTTCTCTGGGGGTACATTCCCAATACATCTCCCTTGTCCCGATACATGTTGCATCGTCAGGCCTGGTTTTCGACCTTCAGAATCCCATAAACATTGTGTTGGGTTTGAACCATTTACCCTTTTCGCCTTTGAGTGGATGCCTATTGCCTCATAGAAGGGAGGTCTAGTATCGCAACACACCCAGCAATGTTTGTGTTTGTGTGGTTTGTGTGATTTAATTTGGGTTTGTGTGGTTTAATACCAGGTAACTGGCTTGCATCAGTTTCCAAAGAGGGTTATCCCCAGAGTTTTCGTCAGGGGTTTGGATGGCTTGGGTACTATTCATTACAATAACTTTCGTTACATCACCCTCTGTTTCCTTGACCAAACTATCAGTCAATGTTTGGTCGGGGTCTGTTTTCTTAGCCAAATCATCAGTCAGGACCTGCTTGGGGCCTACTGGCAGTGGATCATTCGAGGCTGGTTTCTTTTTAATGTGTATTAGCCCACCTCTATCTTGCCCTAGTTCCTTATTATAACGAACTCCCCAAGTTCTTCCTACTAGCCAGCTAGGGTCCTGAGGTCGGGTCACATTCAAGTGCCAGTAGTTGCAACTCCACTTTGCGATACTGACAGACCCACTTCTATCCAGTGTACGTACCACTTGCGGCTTACATCCATAAGGGGCCCAAGATACCTTCAAGAAGGGATCTTTTCCAGGCTCTGGAATCCACCGGTTAGCAATTGTTTCACAACCCCAGTATGCGCAAAAATGTTGTCCTGGTTGGTTACAATACGATTTCCCAGGGTTAGAGCTCGGGCATAGATAAAATGGTGTACCTTCATTTTTACACGCTCCATCTACTGGCGCTAACTGACACAGAGTGGTCTTAAAGGCAGGGGCCCCTGGAGTTATTATAGTTTGTATGACTTTATCATCATCAATGCCCACTTGATGCAGTGTCCATTCGAATGGCTGATGAGCTTGGTGGCTCCGTTTCCCCCATGTTTGTGGTAACATTAAAAACAGAATAGTCAGGACGTACCGAAAAGGGTGAAGCCTCCAATTTTGTTTTAAGCCAATTTGACTAGTGCCTTTTTCCCATTTGGAACCTCGGGGCCTTTTCACTTGGAGGGCCTTTAAATCATCTGCAGTGACAGGGGTCAGTTCTCCACAGCACCTTGTCCCTCCACCTCGCTCGTCAACTCGGTTGCTTCGAGCTACGAGGAATGTCATCTTCTTGGTGGCAAGGACAATCTTCAGGAGAAATGTGACAGTGAATCGGCCCTCACTTATTTATTTTCTGTTCGGCTCCCGATTCTCCTGGGAGTAGCACTTTGGTATTTTATTTTTAAATTGTTTAAACGAGGCTACTCCTGTTTTCGGCACTTCCAAAGATATGTAAGTTCCTTCCCTGCTACTACCAAACTTATTGCTACAATTAATATGAACTATGTGACACATCACTTTTCTTAAAGGCTCATATATATAATGATAATTACAATTACAACCACAATTCTGATTTCAATATAGTCCTTACGTATCCATGTATTTTCCAGGTCTCCAAGTGTGGTTCTTCTGTAAAAAAAAGGTTAACAAGCGAAGCGTCTCCGCCTTACCGATACATGTTCATTGCTCAGTTCAATTTATTAGTCTGTCTTTTTCTTCGCAGTTTTAATTTCAAGGTATTCGGGTCTCCAGAGCTCTCCCACTGCTCCTCGGAGATGGGTCCTTTTACCCGGCTGGCATGGGTCCACCCCCGTTCAGCAGTCCGGATGGCGGTTTCTGTAGTGAGTAAAACAAGATAAGGCCCTTCCCAGCGGGGAGTTAGTGAGGACTCCTTCCATGGCCTAATTAAAACGTTATCTCCAGGTTGTATATTGTGTATTGCAATGTCCAACGGAGGCCTTTGTACTGCTAAGCCTTTATCTCGCAATTGTTTCCTCATAGACATGAGTTGGATTATGTACTGTTTCAGTTGTAAATTTTCAGCCTGGGGATGATCTCGGGGAACCTCCAAATCATAAGGCATTCCATATAACATTTCGAAAGGGGAGATTCCCACATCCGTGTGAGGTTGGATTCTAATATTTAATAAGGCTAAGGGAAGGCATTTTACCCAAGATAATTTGGTCTCCATCATTAATTTGGTCAGTTGTTTCTTTATCTCACCGTTTACCCGCTCTATTTTTCCCGAACTCTGTGGGTGCCAGGGTGTATGATATTCCCACTTGGTCCCCAAAGCAGTAAAAACTTCTTTTATGATTTTTGAAGCAAAATGTGGTCCCCTATCAGAGTCAATAGTTTCAATAGAGCCATACCTAGGTATCACATTTTCAAGCAATAGTTTTGTCACCGTTTGGGCAGTGGCCCTGACTGTTGGAAATGCTTCTACAAAGTGTGTTAAATGATCTATTATTACCAACAAATATCTATACCTGCCTACTTTCGGTAGTTCGGTGAAGTCTATCTGAATTTTGGCGAAGGGTCGGTGAGCCAAATCTCTTCCCCCTAATGGTCTTTCTCTTAATTGGTGCTTGTTCACTTTTTGGCAAATTAGGCAATCTCCAATTATTCTTTTTGCTATATTATATACCCCAATGCAAGCATATTTTATGGCAAATTGATCTACTAGTGCTTGAACCCCCCAGTGGGTGTTTTCATGGTACTTGCGCATGATTCTTATAGCCATAGTTTTTGAAATGACCTCTCGTCCATCAGGAAGTTCCCATTCTCCAGATTTGACTTCCCTTGCCCCCATTCGGACTAACTTGTCTTTCTCCTGCACAGTGAAGCTGTACAGGTGGTACTCTTCCCCATGCGCACAACAAAACTGATAATTAGGATTCGCACAGCTACAATGAAGTGTGCTCTTCCAACAATCCTTGCAAGGAAACTTTCTATCTTTCTTTTCCTTGAAGATCATTAAAGCCGCTCGTTTTGCTTCTTGATCTGCTAGATTGTTTCCCCTTGTCAGTGGAGTTAATCCCCGCTGATGCCCTTTTAAATGGACCACTGCTATTCCTACCGGCCTCCGTAAAGCCTGCAAAATTTCAATTATTAACTCCTGATGAACCAATCCCTTTCCCTGGGAATTTATTAAGCCTCTTTCTTCCCAAATTTTCCCAAATGTATGCACTATTCCAAAGGCATATTTGGAATCCGTATAGATGGTGCCGATTTTTCCTTCTAATAATTGTAAAGCTCTTAAAACTGCGTATAACTCGCATGCTTGAGCCGACCAACTGGGACTCAGGGGCCCTGATTCTATTACCTTAAATGTTTTTCCATTAATTATCGCATATCCTGATTTTCTTTTCCCCTCTATTACCCGGGAAGATCCATCTACAAAAAGTTTTTCCCCATCCTCTAGCTCTTCTTCCTCCAAATCTGGTCTAATTTTGGCTTGTTCTTCAATAGTGTGCAGGCAATCATGAGTTATCTCCTCTGACGGTTCCCCGTACAGAAATTGTGCTGGATTCTGTAAACCAGTAACTTCAAGTTCTAGTTTAGGTGAAGATATCAGGATACCCTCGTACTTCAGGAGCCTGGCATCAGTAATCCACTTTTCAGCTTTCTGTTGTAAAATTCCTCTAATATTGTGGGGTGATAATACTTTCAGTTCTCCCCCAAAGGTAACTTTGTGAGCCTCTTCCACTAGCAGAGCCGCAGCCACTATAGCTTGTAGGCAGATAGGCCATCCTCTGCTTACAGGGTCTAACAATTTAGAAAGGTATCCTACAGGCTTTTTCTTCCCTGCCCATTCTTGCACTAACACCCCATATGCTGTTCCTTCATCAACATTAATAAATAAATAAAATGGTTTCTTGACATCCGGTAAACTCAAAACAGGAGTGTTTACCAAATCCATTTTTAAAACTTCCAATTGTTCATCATCATCCTTAGACCATTTTAATAGGCCATCCTTAGATATCTTAGCATATAAAAATTTTACTTTCCTACTATAGCCTTCAATCCATTGTCTACAATATCCCAAAAGGCCCAGCAATTGTCTGATCTGTCTCTTAGTTTTTGGAGCCGGCAATGATAATATGCCCTGAACTCTTTCTGGGTCTAACTTCTTAGTTCCTTTACTCAATCTGTGCCCTAAATATTTCACTTCCTTTTCGACAAATTGCAGTTTTGATTTCGACACCTTTAATCCCTGTAAACTTAAAAAATTTAACAACCTAATACTCTCCTCCCTAACTGCCTCCTCATCGCTGCCGGCCAACAGTAAATCGTCCACATACTGGACAAGGGTCACCCCCCCACCTAATTCGTACCCCCTCAATATTTGTTCTAATGCCTGTCCAAACAAATTTGGAGACTCGGTGAACCCTTGAGGTAAAACGGTCCACCGTAATTGTTGTTTTCTGTAAGTGTCCGGGTCTTCCCATTCAAAAGCAAAATAATCCCTGCAATCTTTCTTTAAGGGGCATGCCCAGAAGGCATCCTTTAAATCAATTACACTATACCACTGATCATTGGGGCCCAGCTGGCTTAAAAGTGTATGAGGGTTTGCCACTACAGGGAATCTGGTAACCGTTCGTTTGTTAATTTCTCGTAAATCATGCACTAATCTGTATGTCCCATCAGGTTTCTTTACAGGTAAGATGGGGGTGTTAAAAGGGGACATGCAAGGTTCTAATATTCCTTTTTCAATTAACCTTTGAATCTCAGGTTTCAATCCCTGTCTCCCCTCCATCGGTAGGGGGTATTGTTTTATTCTCACTGGTATTTCTGGGTTTCTTATTGTCACTGAAAAAGGTTCAATATCCAATTTTCCAATGGTCTCCGGAGTGTACCATACCTCAGGGTTTATTTTCCCCTCATCAACTGTCCGTAAAGGACACAACTTAATTCTTAGTTCATTTTTTATGACTTCTAAGCCAATCCCTAATTCTATCATTAAATCTCTGCCCAATAAGTTATAGTCCGCCTCAGGCACTAACAGCAAGGACCCCACCCCAAATTTAGAATCACTTTCCAAAACCACATTTTTTATTACGGGAACCCCAAAAGGCTCTCCTTTTGCTCCAATAACTTCTACTTTCTCCGAGGATGTCCCACACCCCCGGGGCAATTTTTGAACAGTAGATCTTTCTGCTCCAGAGTCCACTAGGAACTCTATTTCTTATCGCTGGGGACCCACTTTTAATGCCAGCAACTCAAGTGCCAGCAACTCAAGCTCTTGCTGCTCCTCACCGCCCATTCCCAGCGCATCTACAGCACCACAGACATCGGGGCTCCGGGCTTTCCCTGACGAACAGGGCTTCGACCTTTACCACCAGCTGAACCTGGGCGCCCACTGAAAGTAAAACCCCGAAAAATCACGAACGTCGGACGATTCCTCCCACACAGAAAGTGCCAGCAACTCAAGCTCTTGCTGCTACTCACCGGACTTTGGCAGTGCATCTACAGCACCACAGACATCACGGCTCCGGGCTTTCCCTGACCAACAGGGCTTCGACATTTACCACCAGCTGCACCTGGGCGCCCACTGAAAAAAATAAACGAAAAATCATGAACATCGGACGATTGCTCCCACACGAAAAGTGCCAGCCAGTCAAGCTCTTGCTGCTCCTCACCGGCCATTGGCAGCGCATCTACAGCACCACAGACATCAGGGCTCTGGGCTTTCCCTGACGAACAGGGCTTCGACGTTTACCACCAGCTGAACCTGGGCGCCCACTGAAAAAAATAAACGAAAAATCACGAACATCGGACGATTGCTCCCACAGCGAAAGTGCCAGCCAGTCAAGCTCTTGCTGCTCCTCACCGGCCATTGGCAGCGCATGTACAGCACCACAGACATCGGGGCTCCGGGCTTTCCCTGACCAACAGGGCTTCGACGTTTACCACCAGCTGCACCTGGGCTCCCACTGAAAAGAACCCCGAAAAATCACAAACGTCGGACGATTGCTCCCACACCAAAAGTGCCAGCAACTCAAGCTCTTGCTGCTACTCACCGGACTTTGGCAGTTCATCTACAGCACCACAGACATCGGGGCTCCGGGCTTTCCCTGACCAACAGGGCTTCGACGTTTACCACCAGCTGCACCTGGGTGCCCACTGAAAAAAAACACAAAAAATCACAAACGTCGGACGATTGCTCCCACACCGAAAGTGCCAGCCTGTCAAGCTCTAGCTGCTCCTCACCAGCCATTCCCAGTGCATCTACAGCACCACAGACATCGGGGCTCTGGGCTTTCCCTGACGAACAGGGCTTAGAAGTTTACTACCAGCTGAACCTGGGCGCCCACTGGAAAAAAAATCCCCAAATATCACGAACGTCGGACGATTGCTCCCACACCGAAAGTGCCAGCCAGTCAAGCTTTTGCTGCTCCTCCCCGGCCATTGGCAGCGCATGTACAGCACCACAGACATCGGGGCTCCGGGCTTTCCCTGACGAACAGGGCTTCGACATTTACCACCAGCTGCACCTGGTTACCCACTGAAAAAAAACCCCGAAGAATCACGAACGTCGGACGATTGCTCCCACACCGAAAGTGCCAGCAACTCAAGCTCATGCTGCTTCTCACCAGCCATTCCCAGCGCATCTACAGCACGACAGACATCAGGGATCCGGGCTTTCCCTGACCAACAGGGCTTCGACATTTACCACCAGCTGCACCTGGGCCCCCACTGAAAAGAACCCCGAAAAATCACGAACGTCGGGCGATTGCTCCCACACCGAAAGTGCCAGCCAGTCAAGCTCTTGCTGCTCCTCCCCGGCCATTGGCAGCGCATCTACAGCACCACAGACATCGGGGCTCCGGGCTTTCCCTGACAAACAGGGCTTCGACGTTTACCACCAGCTGCACCTGGGCACCCACTGAAATAAAACCCCGAAAAATCACGAACGTCGGACGATTGCTCCCACACCAAAAGTGCCAGCAACTCAAGCTCTTGCTGCTCCTCACCTCCCATTCCCAGCGCATCTACAGCACCACAGACATCGGGGCTCTGGGCTTTCCCTGACAAACAGGGCTTCGACGTTTACCACCAGCTGCACCTGGGCGCCCGCTGAAAAAAATAAAAGAAAAATCACGAACGTCGGACGATTGCTCCCACAGCAAAAGTGCCAGCCAGTCAAGCTCTTGCTGCTCCTCACCAGCCATTCCCAGCGCATCTACAGCACCACAGACATCGCGGCTCCGGGCTTTCCCTGACCAACAGGGCTTCGACGTTTACCACCAGCTGCACCTGGTTGCCCACTGAAAAAAAAACCCTGAAAAATCAAAAACGTCGGACGATTGATCCCACACCGAAAGTGCCAGCCTGTCAAGCTCTTGCTGTTCCTCACCGGCCATTGGCAGCGCATCTACAGCACCACAGACATCGGGGCTCTGGGCTTTCCCGGACCAACTGGACTTCGACGTTTACCACCAGCTGAGCCTGGGCGCCAACTGAAAAGAACCCCGAAAAATCACGAACATCGGACGATTGCTCCCACACCGAAAGTGCCAGCAACTCAAGCTCTTGCTGCTCCTCACCAGACTTTGGCAGCGCATCTACAGCACCACAGACATCGGGGCTCCGGGCTTTCCCTGACCAACAGGGCTTCGACATTTACCACTCGCTGAACCTGGGCTCCCACTGAAAAGAACCCCGAAAAATCACGAACATCGGACAATTGCTCCCACACCGAAAGTTCCAGCCAGTCAAGCTCTTGCTGCTCCTCACCGGCCACTGGCAGCGCATCTACAGCACCACAGACATCGGGGCTCTGGGCTTTCCCTGACAAACAGGGCTTCGATGTTTACCACCAGCTGAACCTGGGCGCCCACTGAAATAAAACCCCGAAAAATCACAAACGTCGGACGATTCCTCCCACACAGAAAGTGCCAGCAACTCAAGCTCTTGCTGTTCCTCACCGGACTTTGGCAGTGCATCTACAGCACCACAGACATCACGGCTCCGGGCTTTCCCTGACCAACAGGGCTTCGACGTTTACCACCAGCTGCACCTGGGCGCCCACTGAAAAAAACCCCGAAAAATCACAAACGTCGGACGATTGCTCCCACACCAAAAGTGCCAGCCAGTCAAGCTCTTGCTGCTCCTCACCGGCCATTGGCAGCGCATCTACAGCACCACAGACATCGTGGCTCCGGGCTTTCCCTGACCAACAGGCCTTCGACATTTACCACCAGCTGCACCTGGTTGCCCAGTGAAAAAAAACCCTGAAAAATGACGAACGTCGGACGATTGCTCCCACAGCAAAAGTGCCAGCCAGTCAAGCTCTTGCTCCTCCTCACCGGACAGTGGCAGTGCATCTACAACACCACAGACATCGCGGCTCCGGGCTTTCCCTGACCAACAGGGCTTCGACGTTTACCACTCGCTGAACCTGGGCTCCCACTGAAAAGAACACCGAAAAATCACGAACGTCGGACGATTGCTCTCACACCAAAAGTGCCAGACAGTCAAGCTCTTGCTGCTGCTCACCGGCCATTGCCAGCCCATCTACAGCACCACAGACATCGTGGCTCCGGGCTTTCCCTGACCAAAGGGGCTTCGAAGTTTACCACCAGCTGAACCTGGGCGCCCACTGAAATAAAACCCCGAAAAATCACGAACGTCGGACGACTGCTCCCACACCGAAAGTGCCAGCCAGTCAAGCTCTTGCTGCTCCTCACCGGACAGTGGCAGTGCATCTACAACACCACAGACATCGGGGCTCCGGGCTTTCCCTGACCAACAGGGCTTCGACGTTTACCACTCGCTGAACCTGGGCTCCCACTGAAAATAACCCCGAAAAATCACGAACGTCGGACGATTGCTCCCACACCAAAAGTGCCAGCCAGTCAAGCTCATGCTGCTTCTAACCAGCCATTCCCAGCGCATCTACAGCGCCACAGACATCGGGGCTCCGGGCTTTCCCTGACCAACAGGGCTTCGACGTTTACCACCAGCTGCAGCTGGGCGCCCACTGAAATAAAAGCCCGAAAAATCACGAACGTCGGACGATTGCTCCCACAACGAAAGTGCCAGCCAGTCAAGCTCTTGCTGCTCCTCACTGGCCATTCCCAGCGCATCTACAGCACCACAGACATCGGGGCTCCGGGCTTTCCCTGACCAACAGGGCTTCGACGTTTACCACCCGCTGCACATGGGCGCCCAATAAAAAAAATAAACGAAATATCACGAACATCAGACGATTCCTGCCACACCTTAAATACCAGCCAGTCAAGCTCATGCTGCTTCTCACCAGCCATTCCCAGCGCATCTACAGCACCACAGACATCGGGGCTCCGGGCTTTCCCTGACCAACAGGGCTTCGAAGTTTACCACCAGCGGCACCTGGGCGCCCACTGAAATAAAACCCCGAAAAATCACGAACGTCGGACAATTGCTCCCACACCGAAAGTGCCAGACAGTCAACCTCTAGCTGCTCCTCACCGGGCATTACCAGCGCATCTACAGCACCACAGACATCGCGGCTCCGGGCTTTCCCTGACCAACAGGGCTTCGACATTTACCACCAGCTACACATGGGCGCCCACTGAAAAAAAAACCCTAAAAAATCAAAAACGTCGGACAATTGCTCCCACACCGAAAGTGCCAGCCAGTCAAGCTCTTGCTGCTCCTCCCCAGCCATTGGCAGCGCATCTACAGCACCACAGACATCGGGGCTCCGGGCTTTCCCTGACCAACAGGCCTTCGACATTTACCACCAGCTGAACCTGGGCGCCCACTGAAAAGAACCCCGAAAAATCACGAACGTCGGACGATTGCTCCCACACCGAAATTGCCAGCCAGTCAAGCTGTAGGTGCTCCTCACCTTCCATTCCCAGCGCATCTACAGCACCACAGACATCGGGGCTCCGGGCGTTCCCTGACCAACAGGGCTTAGAAGTTTATTACCAGCTGAAGCTAGGCGCCCACTGGAAAAAAAATCCCCAAATATCACGAACGTCGGACGATTGCTCTCACACCAAAAGTGCCAGCAACTCAAGCTCTTGCTACCCCTCACCGGCCATTCCCAGCGCATCTACAGCACCACAGACATCGGGGCTCCGGGCTTTCCCTGACGAACAGGGCTTCGACGTTTACCACCAGCTGCACCTGGGCTCCCACTGAAATAAAACCCCGAAAAATCACGAACGTCGGACGATTGCTCCCACACCAAAAGTGCCAGCACCTCAAACTCTTGCTGCTCCTCACCGGACTTTGGCAGTGCATCTACAGCACCACAAACATCGGGGTTCTGCGCTTTCCCTGACCAACAGGGCTTCGACGTTTACCACCAGCTGAACCTGGGCGCCCGCTGAAAAAAATAAAAGAAAAATCACGAACGTCGGACGATTGCTCCCACAGCAAAAGTGCCAGCCAGTCAAGCTCTTGCTGCTCCTCACCAGCCATTCCCAGCGCATCTACAGCACCACAGACATCGCGGCTCCGGGCTTTCCCTGACCAACAGGGCTTCGACGTTTACCACCAGCTGCACCTGGTTGCCCACTGAAAAAAAAACCCTGAAAAATCAAAAACGTCGGACGATTGATCCCACACCGAAAGTGCCAGCCTGTCAAGCTCTTGCTGCTCCTCACCGGCCACTGGCAGCGCATCTACAGCACCACAGACATCGGGGCTCCGGGCTTTCCCTGACGAACCGGGCTTCGACATTTACCACCAGCTGCACCTGGGTGCCCCCTGAAAAAAAAACCCCAAAAATCACAAACGTCGGACGATTCCTGCCACACCTTAAATGCCAGCCTGTCAACCTCTTGCTGCTCCTCACCGGCCATTCCCAGCGCATCTACAACACCGCAGACATCGGGGCTCCGGGCTTTCCCTGACCAACAGGGCTTCGACGTTTACCACTCGCTGAACCTGGGCTCCCACTGAAAAGAACCCCGAAAAATCACAAACATCGGACGATTGCTCCCACACCGAAAGTTCCAGCCAGTCAAGCTCTTGCTGCTCCTCACCGGCCACTGGCAGCGCATCTACAGCACCACAGATATCGGGGCTCCGAGCTTTCCCTGACCAATAGGGCTTCGATGTTTACCACCAGCTGAACCTGGGCGCCCACTGAAATAAAACCCCGAAAAATCACAAACGTCGGACGATTGCTCCCACACCAAAAGTGCCAGCCAGTCAAGCTCTTGCTGCTCCTCACCGGCCATTGGCAGCGCATCTACAGCACCACAGACATCGTGGCTCCGGGCTTTCCCTGACCAAGGGGCTTCGAAGTTTACCACCAGCTGCACCTGGGCGCCCACTGAAATAAAACCCCGAAAAATCACGAACGTCGGACGACTGCTCCCACACCCAAAGTGCCAGCCAGTCAAGCTCTTGCTGCTCCTCACCGGACAGTGGCAGTGCATCTACAACACCACAGACATCGGGGCTCCGGGCTTTCCCTGACCAACAGGGCTTCGACGTTTACCACTCGCTGAACCTGGGCTCCCACTGAAAATAACCCCGAAAAATCACGAACGTCGGACGATTGCTCCCACAACGAAAGTGCCAGCCAGTCAAGCTCTTGCTGCTCCTCACCGGCCATTCCCAGCGCATCTACAGCACCACAGACATCGGGGCTCCGGGCTTTCCCTGACCAACAGGGCTTCGACGTTTACCACCAGCTGCACATGGGCGCCCACTAAAAAAAATAAACGAAATATCACGAACATCAGACGATTCCTGCCACACCTTAAATGCCAGCCAGTCAAGCTCATGCTGCTTCTCACCAGCCGTTCCCAGCGCATCTACAGCACCACAGACATCGGGGCTCCGGGCTTTCCCTGACCAACAGGGCTTCGAAGTTTACCACCAGCTGCACCTGGGCTCCCACTGAAATAAAACCCCGAAAAATCACGAACGTCGGACAATTGCTCCCACACCGAAAGTGCCAGACAGTCAACCTCTAGCTGCTCCTCACCGGGCATTACCAGCGCATCTACAGCACCACTACAGACATCGCGGCTCCGGGCTTTCCCTGACCAACAGGGCTTCGACATTTACCACCAGCTGCACATGGGCGCCCACTGAAAAAAAAACCCTAAAAAATCAAAAACGTCGGACAATTGCTCCCACACCGAAAGTGCCAGCAACTCAAGCTCTTGCTGCTCCTCCCCAGCCATTGGCAGCGCATCTACAGCACCACAGACATCGGGGCTCCGGGCTTTCCCTGACCAACAGGCCTTCGACATTTACCACCAGCTGAACCTGGGCGCCCACTGAAAAGAACCCCGAAAAATCACGAACGTCGGACGATTGCTCCCACACCGAAATTGCCAGCCAGTCAAGCTGTAGGTGCTCCTCACCTTCCATTCCCAGCGCATCTACAGCACCACAGACATCGGGGCTCCGGGCGTTCCCTGACCAACAGGGCTTAGAAGTTTATTACCAGCTGAACCTAGGCGCCCACTGGAAAAAAAATCCCCAAATATCATGAACGTCGGACGATTGCTCTCACACCAAAAGTGCCAGCCACTCAAGCTCTTGCTACCCCTCACCGGCCATTCCCAGCGCATCTACAGCACCACAGACATCGGGGCTCCGGGCTTTCCCTGACGAACAGGGCTTCGACGTTTACCACCAGCTGCACCTGGGCTCCCACTGAAATAAAACCCCGAAAAATCACGAACGTCGGACGATTGCTCCCACACCAAAAGTGCCAGCAACTCAAGCTCTTGCTACCCCTCACTGGCCATTCCCAGCGCATCTACAGCACCACAGACATCGGGGATCCGGGCTTTCCCTGACCAACAGGGCTTCGACGTTTACCACCAGCTGCACCTGGGCGCCCACTGAAAAAAACCCCTAAAAATCAGGAACATCGGACGATTGCTCCCACATTGAAAGTGCCAGCAACACAAGCTCTTGCTGCTGCTCACTGCCCATACCCAGCGCATCTACAGCACCACAGACATCGGGGCTCCGGGCTTTCCATGACCAACAGGGCTTAGACGTTTACCAGCAGCTGCACCTGGGCACCCACTGAAAAAAAACCTTGAAAAATCACGAACATCGGACGATTTCTCCCACACCGAAAGTGCCAGCCAGTCAGGCTCTTGCTGCTAATCACCGCCCATTCCCAGCGCATCTACAGCACCACAGACATTTGGGCTCCGGACTTTCCCTGACTAACAGCACTTCGACGTTTACCACCAGCTGAACATGGGTGCCCACTGAAAAAAAAACCCGAAAAAAACACAAACGTCGGACGATTGCTCCCACACCGAAAGTGCCAGCCAGTCAAGCTCTTGCTGCTCCTCACCGGCCATTGGAAGCGCATCTACAGCACCACAGACATCGGGGCTCCGGGCTTTCCCTGACCAACAGGGCTTCGACGTTTACCACCAGCTGCACCTGGGCTCCCACTGAAATAAAACCCCGAAAAATCACGAACGTCGGACGATTGCTCCCACACCAAAAGTGCCAGCAACTCAAGCTCTTGCTGCTCCTCACCTCCCATTCCCAGCGCATCTACAGCACCACAGACATCGGGGCTCTGGGCTTTCCCTGACAAACAGGGCTTCGACATTTACCACCAGCTGCACCTGGGCGCCCACTGAAATAAAACCCCGAAAAATCACGAACATCGGACGATTGCTCCCACACCAAAAGTGCCAGCAACTTAAACTCTTGCTGCTACTCACCGGACTTTGGCAGTGCATCTACAGCACCACAGACATCGGGGTTCTGCGCTTTCCCTGACCAACAGGGCTTCGACGTTTACCACCAGCTGAACCTGGGCGCCCGCTGAAAAAAATAAAAGAAAAATCACGAACGTCGGACGATTCCTCCCACAGCAAAAGTGCCAGCCAGTCAAGCTCTTGCTGCTCCTCACCAGCCATTCCCAGCGCATCTACAGCGCCACAGACATCGCGGCTCCGGGCTTTCCCTGACCAACAGGGCTTCGACGTTTACCACCAGCTGCACCTGGTTGCCCACTGAAAAAAAAACCCTGAAAAATCAAAAACGTCGGACGATTGATCCCACACCGAAAGTGCCAGCCAGTCAAGCTCTTGCTGTTCCTCACCGGCCATTGGCAGTGCATCTACAGCACCACAGACATCGGGGCTCCGGGCTTTCCCTGACCAACAGGGCTTCGACTTTTACCATCAGCTGCACCTGGGCGCCCACTGAAAAGAACCCCGAAAAATCACGAACATCGGACGATTGCTCCCACACCGAAAGTGCCAGCAACTCAAGCTCTTGCTGCTCCTCACCGGCCACTGGAAGCGCATCTACAGCACCACAGACATCGGGGCTCTGGGCTTTCCCTGACGAACCGGGCTTCGACATTTACCACCAGCTGCACCTGGGTGCCCACTGAAAAAAAAACCCCGAAAAATCACGAACGTCGGACGATTGCTCCCACACCAAAAGTGCCAGCCAGTCAAGCTCATGCTGCTTCCAACCAGCCATTCCCAGCGCATCTACAGCGCCACAGACATCGGGGCTCCGGGCTTTCCCTGACGAACCGGGCTTCGACATTTACCACCAGCTGCACCTGGGTGCCCACTGAAAAAAAAACCCCGAAAAATCACGAACGTCGGACGATTGCTCCCACACCAAAAGTGCCAGCCAGTCAAGCTCTTGCTGCTCCTCACCGGAATTTGGCAGCCCATCTACAGCACCACAGACATCGGGGCTCCGGGCTTTCCCTGACCAACAGGGCTTCGACGTTTACCACCCGCTGCACATGGGCGCCCACTAAAAAAAATAAACGAAATATCACGAACATCAGAGTATTCCTGCCACACCTTAAATGCCAGCCAGTCAAGCTCATGCTGCTTCTCACCAGCCATTCCCAGCGCATCTACAGCACCACAGACATCGGGGCTCCGGGCTTTCCCTGACCAACAGGGCTTCGAAGTTTACCACCAGCTGCACCTGGGCGCCAACTGAAATAAAACCCCGAAAAATCACGAACGTCGGACGATTGCTCCCACACCAAAAGTGCCAGACAGTCAACCTCTAGCTGCTCCTCACTGGGCATTCCCAGCGCATCTACAGCACCACAGACATCGGGGCTCCGGGCTTTCCCTGACCAACAGGGCTTCGACATTTACCACCAGCTGCACCTGGTTATCCACTGAAAAAAAAACCCTAAAAAATCAAAAACGTCGGACAATTGCTCCCACACCAAAATTGCCAGCCAGTCAAGCTCTTGCTGCTCCTCACCGGCCATTCCCAGCGCATCTACAGCACCACAGACATCAGGGCTCTGGACTTTCCCTGACGAACAGGGCTTCGACGTTTACCACCAGCTGAACCGGGGCTCCCACTGAAAAGAACCCCCGAAAAATCACGAACATCGGACGATTGCTCCCACACCAAAAGTGCCAGCCAGTCAAGCTCTTGCTGCTCCTCCCCGGCCATTGGCAGCGCATCTACAGCACCACAGATATCGGGGCTCCGAGCTTTCCCTGACCAAGAGGGCTTCGACGTTTACCACCAGCTGAACCTGGGCGCCCAGTGAATAAAAATCCCCAAAAATCACAAACGTCCGACGATTGCTCCCACACCCAACGTGCCAGACAGTCAAGCTCTTGCTGCTCCTCACCAGCCATTCCCAGCGCATCTACAGCACCACAGACATCGGGGCTCCGGGCATTCCCTGACCAACAGGGCTTCAACATTTACCACCAGCTGCACCTGGGCGCCCACTGAAATAAAACCCCGAAAAATCACGAACGTCGGACGATTGCACCCACACAGAAAGTGCCAGCCAGTCAAGCTCATGCTGCTCCTCACCTCCCATTCCCAGCGCATCTACAGCACCACAGACATCGGGGCTCCGGGCTTTCCCTGACGAACAGGGCTTCGACGTTTACCACCAGCTGAACCTGGGCGCCCACTGAAAGTAAAACCCCGAAAAATCACGAACGTCGGACGATTGCTCCCACACCAAAAGTGCCAGCAACTCAAGCTCTGGCTGCTCCTCACCGGCCATTGCCAGCGCATCTACAGCACCACAGACATCGGGGCTCCGGGCTTTCCCTGACCAACAGGGCTTCGACGTTTACCACTAGCTGAACCTGGGCGCCCAGTGAATAAAAATCCCCAAAAATCACAAACGTCCGACGATTGCTCCCACACCCAACGTGCCAGACAGTCAAGCTCTTGCTGCTCCTCACCAGCCATTGCCAGCGCATCTACAGCACCACAGAGATCGGGGCTCCAGGCATTCCCTGACCAACAGGGCTTCGACGTTTACCACCAGCTGCACCTGGGCTCCCACTGAAATAAAACCCCGAAAAATCACGAATGTCGGATGATTGCTCTCACACCAAAAGTGCCAGCAACTCAAGCTCTTGCTGCTCCTCACCTCCCATTCCCAGCGCATCTACAGCACCACAGACATCGGGGCTCTGGGCTTTCCCTGACAAACAGGGCTTCGACGATTACCACCAGCTGCACCTGGGTGCCCACTGAAATAAAACCTCGAAAAATCACGAACATCGGACGATTGCTCCCACACCAAAAGTGCCAGCAACTCAAACTCTTGCTGCTCCTCACCGGAGTTTGGCAGTGCATCTACAGCACCACAGACATCGGGGTTCTGCGCTTTCCCTGACCAACAGGGCTTCGACGTTTACCACCAGCTGAACCTGGGCGCCCGCTGAAAAAAATAAAAGAAAAATCACGAACGTCGGACGATTGCTCCCACAGCAAAAGTGCGAGCCAGTCAAGCTCTTGCTGCTCCTCCCCGGCCACTGGCAGCGCATCTACAGCACCACAGACATCGGGGCTCCGAGCTTTCCCTGACCAAAGGGGCTTCGACGTTTACCACCAGCTGCACCTGGGCGCCCACTGAAATAAAACCCCGAAAAATCAAAAACGTCGGACGATTCCTCCCCCACAGAAAGTGCCAGCAACTCAAGCTCTTGCTGTTCCTCACCGGACTTTGGCAGTGCATCTACAGCACCACAGACATCGTGGCTCCGGGCTTTCCCTGACCAACAGGCCTTTGATATTTACCACCAGCTGCACCTGGTTGCCCAGTGAAAATAAACCCTGAAAAATGACGAACGTCGGACGATTGCTCCCACACCAAAAGTGCCAGCCAGTCAAGCTCATGCTGCTCCTCACCGGACAGTGGCAGTGCATCTACAACACCACAGACATCGGGGCTCAGGGCATTCCCTGACGAACAGGGCTTCGACGTTTACCACTCGCTGCACCTGGGCTCCCACTGAAAAGAACACCGAAAAATCACGAACGTCGGACGATTGCTCTCACACCAAAAGTGCCAGACAGTCAAGCTCTTGCTGCTGCTCACCGGCCATTGCCAGCCCATCTACAGCACGACAGACATCGGGGCTCCGGGCTTTCCTGACGAACAGGGCTTCGACGTTTACCACCAGCTGCACCTGGGCGCCCACTGAAATAAAACCCCGAAAAATCACGAACGTCGGACGATTCCTCCCACACCGAAAGTGCCAGCCAGTCAAGCTCTTGCTGCGACTCACCTCCCATTCCCAGCGCATCTACAGCACCACAGACATCGGGGCTCCGGGCTTTCCCTGACCAACAGGGCTTCGACGTTTACCACCAGCTGCACCTGGGCGCCCACTGAAATAAAACCCCGAAAAATCACGAACGTCGGACGATTCCTCCCACACCGAAAGTGCCAGCAACTCAAGCTCTTGCTGCTCCTCACCGGCCATTCCCAGCGCATCTACAGCACCACAGACATCGGGGCTCCGGGCTTTCCCTGACCAACAGGGCTTCGAAGTTTACCACCAGCTGAACCTGGGCGCCCAGTGAATAAAAATCCCCAAAAATCACAAACGTCCGACGATTGCTCCCACACTGAAAGTGCCAGCAACTCAAGCTCTTGCTGCTCCTCACCGCCCATTCCCAGCGCATCTACAGCACCACAGACATCGGGGATCCGGGCTTTCCGTGACCAACAGGGCTTCGACGTTTACCACCAGCTGCACCTGTGCGCCCACTGAAAGTAAAACCCCGAAAAATCACGAACGTCGGACGATTGCTCCCACACCGAAAGTGCCAGCCAGTCAAGCTGTAGGTGCTCATCACCTTCCATTCCCAGCGCATCTACAGCACCACAGACATCGGGGCTCCGGGCTTTCCCTGACCAACAGGGCTTCGACATTTACCACCAGCTGCACCTGGGCGCCCACTGAAAGTAAAACCGCGAAGAATCACGAACGTCGGACGATTGCTCCCACACCGAAAGTGCCAGCCAGTCAAGCTCTTGCTGCTCCTCACCGGCCATTGGCAGCGCATCTACAGCACCACAGACATCGGGGCTCCGGGCTTTCCCTGACGAACAGGGCTTCGACGTTTACCACCAGCTGCACCTGGGCTCCCACTGAAATAAAACCCCGAAAAATCACGAACGTCGGACGATTGCTCCCACACCAAAAGTGCCAGCAACTCAAGCTCTTGCTACCCCTCACCGGCCATTCCCAGCGCATCTACAGCACCACAGACATCGGGGCTCCGGGCTTTCCCTGACCAACAGGGCTTCGACATTTACCACCAGTTGCACCTGGGCACCCACTGAAAAAAAAAAACCCCCAAAATCACAAACATCAGACGATTGCTCCCACACCGAAAGTGCCAGCCAGTCAAGCTCTTTGTGCTCCTCACCGGTCATTGGCAGCGCATCTACAGCACCACAGACATCGGGGCTCCGGGCTTTCCCTGACCAACAGGGCTTCGACGTTTACCACCAGCTGCACCTGGGCGCCCACTGAAAAAACTAAACGAAAAATCACGAACATCGGACGATTGCTCCCACACCGAAAGTGCCAGCCTGTCAAGCTCTTGCTGCTCCTCACCGCCCATTCCCAGCGCATCTACAGCTCCACAGACATCGGGGCTCCGGGCTTTCCCTGACCAACAGGGCTTCGACATTTACCACCAGCTGCACCTGGGCTCCCAATGAAATAAAACCCCGAAAAATCACGAACGTCGGACGATTGCTCCCACACCGAAAGTGCCAGCCAGTCAAGCTCGTGCTGTTCCTCACCGGACAGTGGCAGTGCATGTACAGCACCACAGACATCAAGGCTCCGGGCTTTCCCTGACCAACAGGGCTTCGACGTTTACCACTCGCTGAACCTGGGCTCCCACTGAAAAGAACCCCGAAAAATCACGAACGTCGGACGATTGCTCCCACTCCAAAAGTGCCAGCCAGTCAAGCTCTTGCTGCTCCTCACCGGCCATTCCCAGCGCATCTACAGCACCACAGACATCACGGCTCCGGGCTTTCCCTGACCAACAGGGCTTCGACGTTTACAACTAGCTAAACCTGGGCTCCCACTAAAAAAAAATCCTGAAAAATCAGAAACGTCCGACGATTCCTCGCACACCGAAAGTGCCAGCCTGTCAAGCTCTTGCTGCTCCTCACCGCCCATTCCCAGCGCATCTACAGCACCACAGATATCGAGGCTCCGGGCTTTCCCTGACCAACAGGGCTTCAACGTTTACCACCAGCTGAACCTGGGCTCCCACTGAAAAAAAACCCCGAAAAATCACGAACGTCGGACATTTACTCCCACTCCGAAAGTGCCAGCCTGTCAAGCTCTTGCTGCTCCTCCCCGGCCATTGGCAGCGCATGTACAGCATCACAGATATCGGGGCTCCAAGCTTTCCCTGACCAACAGGGCTTCGGGCTTCCCCTGACCAACAGGGCTTCGAAGTTTACCACCAGCTGAACCTGCGCGCCCACTGAAATAAAACCCCGAAAATCACGAACGTCAGACGATTGCTCCCACACCGAAAGTGCCAGCAACTCAAGGTCTTCCTGCTCCTCACCGGCCATTGGCAGCGCATCTACAGCACCACAGACATCGGGAGTCCGGGCTTTCCCTGACCAACAGGGCTTCGACATTTACCAGCAGCTGCACCTGGGTGCCCACTGAAAAAAATAAACGAAAAATCACAAACATCGCACGATTGCTCCCACACCGAAAGTGCCAGCAACTCAAGCTCTTGCTGCTCCTCACCGGCCATTGGCAGCGCATCTACAGCACCACAGATATCGGGGCTCCGAGCTTTCCCTGACCAACAGGGCTTCGACGTTTACCACCAGCTGAACCTGGGCGCCCACTGAAATAAAACCCCGAAGAATAACAAACGTCGGACGATTCCTCCCACACCGATAGTGCCAGCAACTCAAGCTCTTGCTGTTACTCACCGGACTTTGGCAGTGCATCTACAGCACCACAGACATCGGGGTTCTGCGCTTTCTTTGACCAACAGGGCTTCGACGTTTACCACCAGCTGAACCTGGGCACCCGCTGAGAAAAATAAAAGAAAAATCACGAACATCGGACGATTGCTCCCATAGCAAAAGTGCCAGCCAGTCAAGCTCTTGCTGCTCCTCCCCGGCCATTCCCAGCGCATCTACAGCACCACAGACATCGGGGCTCTGGGCTTTCCCTGACCAACAGGGCTTCGACGTTTACCACCAGCTGAACCTGGGCGCCCAGTGAATAAAAATCCCCAAAAATCACAAACGTCCGACGATAGCTCCCACACCCAAAGTGCCAGACAGTCAAGCTCTTGCTGCTCCTCACCGGCCATTGGCAGCGCATCTACAGCACCACAGACATCGGGGCTCCGGGCTTTCCCTGACCAACAGGGCTTCGACGTTTACCACCAGCTCAACCTGGGCGCCCATTGAAAGTAAAACCCCGAAAAATCACGACAGTCGGACGATTGCTCCCACACCGAAAGTGCCAGCAACTCAAGCTCCTGCTGCTACTAACCGGACTTTGGTAGTGCATCTACAGCACCACAGACATCGGGGTTCTGCGCTTTCCCTGAACAACAGGGCTTCGACATTTACCATCAGCTGCACCTGGGCGCCCACTGAAAAAAATAAACGAAAAATCACGAACATCGGACGATTGCTCCCACAGTGAAAGTGCCAGCCAGTCAAGCTCTTGCTGCTACTCACCGGCCATTGGCAGCGCATCTACAGCACCACAGACATCGGGGCTCCGGGCTTTCCCTGACGAATAGGGCTTCGACGTTTACCACCAGCTGAGCCTGGGCGCCCACTGAAAGTAAAACCCCGAAGAATCACGAACGTCGGACGATTGCTCCCACACCGAAAGTGCCAGCAACTCAAGCTCTTGCTGCTTGTCCCCGGCCATTGGCAGCGCATCTACAGCACCACAGACATCAGGGCGCCGGGCTTTCCCTGACCAACAGGGCTTCGACATTTACCACCAGCTGCAGCTGGGCGCCCACTGAAAAAAAACCCGAAAAATCATGAACATCGGACGATTGCTCCCACACCGAAAGTGCCAGCAACTCAAGCTCTTGCTGCTCCTCACCAGCCATTGGCAGCGCATCTACAGCACCACAGACATTGGGGTTCTGCGCCTTCCCTGACCAACAGGGCTTCGACGTTTACCACCAGCTGCACCTGGGTGCCCCCTGAAAAAAAAATCCCAAAAATCACAAACGTCCGACGATTCCTCCCACACCGAAAGTGCCAGCCTGTCAAGCTCTTGCTGCTTGTCCCCGGCCATTGGCAGCGCATCTACAGCACCACAGACATCGGGGCTCTGGGCTTTCCCTGACCAAGAGGGCTTCGATGTTTACCACCAGCTGCAAATGGGCGCGCACTGGAAGTAAAACCCGGAAAAATCACGAATGTCGGACGATTGCTCCCACACCGAAAGTGCCAGCCAGTCAAGCTCTTGCTGCTCCTCACCGGAATTTGGCAGCCCATCTACAGCACCACAGACATCGGGGCTCCGGGCTTTCCCTGACCAACAGGGCTTCGACGTTTACCACCAGCTGAACCTGTGTGCCCACTGAAAGTAAAACCCCGAAAAATCACGAACATCGGACGATTGCTCCCACACCGAAAGTGCCAGTCAGTCAAGCTCTTGCTGCTCCTCACCGGCCATTGGCAGCGCATCTACAGCACCACAGACATCGGGGCTCCGGGCTTTCCATGACCAACAGGGCTTCGACGTTTAGCACCCGCTGCAGCTGGGCGTTCACTAAAAAAAAAACGAAAAATCATGAACATCGGACGATTGCTCCCACACCGAAAGTGCCAGCAACACAAGCTCTTGCTGCTCCTTACCGGCCATTGGCAGCGCATCTACAGCACCAAAGACATCGGGGCTCTGGGCTTTCCCTGACCAACAGGGCTTCGACGTTTACCACCAGCTGAACCTGGGCGCCCAGTGAATAAAAATCCCCAAAAATCACAAACGTCCGACGATTGCTCCCACACCGAAAGTGCCAGCCTTTCAAGCTCTTGCTGCTACTCACCGGACTTTGGCAGTGCATCTACAGCACCACAGACATCGGGGTTCTGCGCTTTCTTTGACCAACAGGGCTTCGACGTTTACCACCAGCTGAACCTGGGCACCCGCTGAGAAAAATAAAAGAAAAATCACGAACATCGGACGATTGCTCCCATAGCAAAAGTGCCAGCCAGTCAAGCTCTTGCTGCTCCTCACCGGCCATTCCCAGCCCATCTACAGCACCACAGACATCGGGGCTCCGGGCTTTCCCTGACCAACAGGACTTCGACGTTTACCACCAGCTGAACCTGGGCGCCCAGTGAATAAAAATCCCCAAAAATCACAAACGTCCGACGATTGCTCCCACACCCAAAGTGCCAGACAGTCAAGCTCTTGCTGCTCCTCACCGGCCATTGACAGCGCATCTACAGCACCACAGACATCGGGGCTCCGGGCTTTCCCTGACCAACAGGGCTTCGACGTTTACCACCAGCTCAACCTGGGCGCCCATTGAAAGTAAAACCCCGAAAAATCACGACAGTCGGACGATTGCTCCCACACCGAAAGTGCCAGCAACTCAAGCTCTTGCTGCTCCTCACCGGACTTTGGCAGTGCATCTACAGCACCACAGACATCGGGGTTCTGCGCTTTCCCTGAACAACAGGGCTTCGACATTTACCATCAGCTGCACCTGGGCGCCCACTGAAAAAAATAAACGAAAAATCACGAACATCGGACGATTGCTCCCACAGTGAAAGTGCCAGCAACTCAAGCTCTTGCTGCTCCTGACCGGCCATTGGCAGCGCATCTACAGCACCACAGACATCGGGGCTCCGGGCTTTCCCTGACCAACAGGGCTTCGACGTTTACCACTCGCTGCACCTGGGCTCCCACTGAAAAGAACCCCGAAAAATCACAAACGTCGGATGATTGCTCCCACACCAAAAGTGCCAGCAACACAAGCTCTTGCTGCTCCTCACCGGCCATTGGCAGCGCATCTACAGCACCACAGACATCTGGGCTCCGGGCTTTCCCTGACCAACAGGGCTTCGACATTTACCACCAGCTGCAGCTGGGCGCCCACTGAAAAAAAACCCGAAAAATCATGAACATCGGACGATTGCTCCCACACCGAAAGTGCCAGCAACTCAAGCTCTTGCTGCTCCTCACCAGCCATTGGCAGCGCATCTACAGCACCACAGACATTGGGGTTCTGCGCCTTCCCTGACCAACAGGGCTTCGACGTTTACCACCAGCTGCACCTGGGTGCCCCCTGAAAAAAAAATCCCAAAAATCACAAACGTCCGACGATTCCTCCCACACCGAAAGTGCCAGCCTGTCAAGCTCTTGCTGCTTGTCCCCGGCCATTGGCAGCGCATCTACAGCACCACAGACATCGGGGCTCTGGGCTTTCCCTGACCAACAGGGCTTCGATGTTTACCACCAGCTGCAAATGGGCGCGCACTGGAAGTAAAACCCAGAAAAATCACGAATGTCGGACGATTGCTCCCACACCGAAAGTGCCACCCAGTCAAGCTCTTGCTGCTCCTAAGCGGCCATTGGCACCGCATCTACAGCACCAAAGACATCGGGGCTCCGGGCTTTCCCTGACCAACAGGGCTTCGACGTTTACCACCAGCTGAACCTGGGCGACCTCTGAAAAAAAAATCCACGAAAAATCACGAACATCGGACGATTGCTCCCATACCGAAAGTGCCAGCCTGTCAAGCTCTTGCTGCTCCTCACCAGCCATTCCCAGCGCATCTACAGCACGACAGACATCGGGGCTACGGGCTTTCCCTGACAAACAGGGCTTCGACGATTACCACCCGCTGCACCTGGGCGCCCACTGAAATAAAACCCCGAAAAATCAAGAACGTCGGACGATTGCTCCCACAGCGAAAGTGCCAGCAACTCAAGCTCTTGCTGCTCCTCACCGGACTTTGGCAGTGCATCTACAGCACCACAGACATCGGGGTTCTGTGCTATCCCTGACCAACAGGGCTTCGACGTTTACCACCAGCTGCACCTGGGCGCCCACTGAAAAAAATAAAAGAAAAATCACGAACATCGGACGATTGCTCCCACACCGAAAGTGCCAGCCAGTCAAGCTCTTGCTGCTCCTCACCGGCCATTGGCAGCGCATCTACAGCACCACAGACATCGGGGCTCCGAGCTTTCCCTGAACAACAGGGCTTCGACATTTACCACCAGCTGCACCTGGGCGCCCACTGAAATAAAACCCCGAAAAATAAAAAACGTCGGACGATTCCTCCACACCGAAAGTGACAGCAACTCAAGCTCTTGCTGCTACTCAACGGCCATTGGCAGCGCATCTACAGCACCACAGACATCGGGGCTCCAGGCTTTCCCTAACGAACCGGGCTTCGACATTTACCACCAGCTGCACGTGGGTTCCCCCTGAAAAAAAAAACCCCAAAAATCACAAATGTCAGACGATTCCTGCCACACATTAAATGCCAGCATGTCAAGCTCTTGCTGCTCATCACCGCCCATTTCCAGCGCATCTACAGCACCACAGACATCGGGGCTCCGGGCTTTCCCTGACCAACAGGGCTTCGACGTTTACCACCAGCTGCACCTGGGCGCCCACTGAAATAAAACCCCAAAAAATCACGAACGTCGGACGATTCCTCCCACATCAAAAGTGCCAGCAACACAAGCTCTTGCTGCTCCTCACCGGCCATTCCCAGCGCATCTACAGCACCACAGACATCGGGGTTCTGCGCTTTCCCTGAACAACAGGGCTTCGACGTTTACCACCAGTTGCACCTGGGCGCCCACTGATAAAAATAAACGAAAAATCACAAACATCGGACGATTGCTCCCACACCGAAAGTGCCAGCCAGTCAAGCTCTTGCTGCTCCTCACCGGAATTTGGCAGCCCATCTACAGCACCACAGACATCGGGGCTCCGGGCTTTCCCTGACCAACAGGGCTTCGACGTTTACCACCAGCTGCACCTGTGTGCCCACTGAAAGTAAAACCCCGAAAAATCACGAACATCGGACGATTGCTCCCACAACGAAAGTGCCAGCCAGTCAAGCTCTTGCTGCTCCATACCGGCCATTGGCAGCGCATCTACAGCACCAAAGACATCGGGGCTCTGGGCTTTCCCTGACCAACAGGGCTTCGACGTTTACCACCAGCTGAACCTGGGCGCCCAGTGAATAAAAATCCCCAAAAATCACAAACGTCCGACGATTGCTCCCACACCGAAAGTGCCAGCAACTCAAGCTCTTGCTGCTACTCACCGGACTTTGGCAGTGCATCTACAGCACCACAGACATCGGGGTTCTGCGCTTTCTTTGACCAACAGGGCTTCGACGTTTATCACCAGCTGAACCTGGGCACCCGCTGAGAAAAATAAAAGAAAAATCACGAACATCGGACGATTGCTCCCATAGCAAATGTGCCAGCCAGTCAAGCTCTTGCTGCTCCTCACCGGCCATTCCCAGCCCATCTACAGCACCACAGACATCGGGGCTCCGGGCTTTCCCTGACCAACAGGGCTTCGACGTTTACCACCAGCTCAACCTGGGCGCCCATTGAAAGTAAAACCCCGAAAAATCACGACAGTCGGACGATTGCTCCCACACCGAAAGTGCCAGCAACTCAAGCTCCTGCTGCTACTCACCGGACTTTGGCAGTGCATCTACAGCACCACAGACATCGGGGTTCTGCGCTTTCCCTGACCAACAGGGCTTCGAAGTTTACCACTAGCTGAACCTGGGCGCCCAGTGAATAAAAATCCCCAAAAATCACAAACGTCCGACGATTGCTCCCACACCCAACGTGCCAGATAGTCAAGCTCTTGCTGCTCCTCACCAGCCATTGCCAGCGCATCTACAGCACCACAGAGATCGGGGCTCCAGGCATTCCCTGACCAACAGGGCTTCGACGTTTACCACCAGCTGCACCTGGGCTCCCACTGAAATAAAACCCCGAAAAATCACGAATGTCGGATGATTGCTCTCACACCAAAAGTGCCAGCAACTCAAGCTCTTGCTGCTCCTCACCTCCCATTCCCAGCGCATCTACAGCACCACAGACATCGGGGCTCTGGGCTTTCCCTGACAAACAGGGCTTCGACGTTTACCACCAGCTGCACCTGGGCGCCCACTGAAATAAAACCTCGAAAAATCACGAACATCGGACGATTGCTCCCACACCAAAAGTGCCAGCAACTCAAACTCTTGCTGCTCCTCACCGGAGTTTGGCAGTGCATCTACAGCACCACAGACATCGGGGTTCTGCGCTTTCCCTGACCAACAGGGCTTCGACGTTTACCACCAGCTGAACCTGGGCGCCCACTGAAAAAAATAAAAGAAAAATCACGAACGTCGGACGATTGCTCCCACAGCAAAAGTGCCAGCCAGTCAAGCTCTTGCTGCTCCTCCCCGGCCACTGGCAGCGCATCTACAGCACCACAGACATCGGGGCTCCGAGCTTTCCCTGACCAAAGGGGCTTCGACGTTTACCACCAGCTGCACCTGGGCGCCCACTGAAATAAAACCCCGAAAAATCACAAACGTCGGACGATTCCTCCCCCACAGAAAGTGCCAGCAACTCAAGCTCTTATTGTTCCTCACCGGACTTTGGCAGTGCATCTACAGCACCACAGACATCGTGGCTCCGGGCTTTCCCTGACCAACAGGCCTTTGATATTTACCACCAGCTGCACCTGGTTGCCCAGTGAAAATAAACCCTGAAAAATGACGAACGTCGGACGATTGCTCCCACACCAAAAGTGCCAGCCAGTCAAGCTCATGCTGCTCCTCACCGGACAGTGGCAGTGCATCTACAACACCACAGACATCGGGGCTCAGGGCATTCCCTGACGAACAGGGCTTCGACGTTTACCACTCGCTGCACCTGGGCTCCCACTGAAAAGAACACCGAAAAATCACGAACGTCGGACGATTGCTCTCACACCAAAAGTGCCAGACAGTCAAGCTCTTGCTGCTGCTCACCGGCCATTGCCAGCCCATCTACAGCACGACAGACATCGGGGCTCCGGGCTTTCCTGACGAACAGGGCTTCGACGTTTACCACCAGCTGCACCTGGGCGCCCACTGAAATAAAACCCCGAAAAATCACGAACGTCGGACGATTCCTCCCACACCGAAAGTGCCAGCCAGTCAAGCTCTTGCTGCGACTCACCTCCCATTCCCAGCGCATCTACAGCACCACAGACATCGGGGCTCCGGGCTTTCCCTGACCAACAGGGCTTCGACGTTTACCACCAGCTGCACCTGGGCGCCCACTGAAATAAAACCCCGAAAAATCACGAACGTCGGACGATTCCTCCCACACCGAAAGTGCCAGCAACTCAAGCTCTTGCTGCTCCTCACCGGCCATTCCCAGCGCATCTACAGCACCACAGACATCGGGGCTCCGGGCTTTCCCTGACCAACAGGGCTTCGAAGTTTACCACCAGCTGAACCTGGGCGCCCAGTGAATAAAAATCCCCAAAAATCACAAACGTCCGACGATTGCTCCCACACTGAAAGTGCCAGCAACTCAAGCTCTTGCTGCTCCTCACCGCCCATTCCCAGCGCATCTACAGCACCACAGACATCGGGGATCCGGGCTTTCCGTGACCAACAGGGCTTCGACGTTTACCACCAGCTGCACCTGTGCGCCCACTGAAAGTAAAACCCCGAAAAATCACGAACGTCGGACGATTGCTCCCACACCGAAAGTGCCAGCCAGTCAAGCTGTAGGTGCTCATCACCTTCCATTCCCAGCGCATCTACAGCACCACAGACATCGGGGCTCCGGGCTTTCCCTGACCAACAGGGCTTCGACATTTACCACCAGCTGCACCTGGGCGCCCACTGAAAGTAAAACCGCGAAGAATCACGAACGTCGGACGATTGCTCCCACACCGAAAGTGCCAGCCAGTCAAGCTCTTGCTGCTCCTCACCGGCCATTGGCAGCGCATCTACAGCACCACAGACATCGGGGCTCCGGGCTTTCCCTGACGAACAGGGCTTCGACGTTTACCACCAGCTGCACCTGGGCTCCCACTGAAATAAAACCCCGAAAAATCACGAACGTCGGACGATTGCTCCCACACCAAAAGTGCCAGCAACTCAAGCTCTTGCTACCCCTCACCGGCCATTCCCAGCGCATCTACAGCACCACAGACATCGGGGCTCCGGGCTTTCCCTGACCAACAGGGCTTCGACATTTACCACCAGTTGCACCTGGGCACCCACTGAAAAAAAAAAACCCCCAAAATCACAAACATCAGACGATTGCTCCCACACCGAAAGTGCCAGCCAGTCAAGCTCTTTGTGCTCCTCACCGGTCATTGGCAGCGCATCTACAGCACCACAGACATCGGGGCTCCGGGCTTTCCCTGACCAACAGGGCTTCGACGTTTACCACCAGCTGCACCTGGGCGCCCACTGAAAAAACTAAACGAAAAATCACGAACATCGGACGATTGCTCCCACACCGAAAGTGCCAGCCTGTCAAGCTCTTGCTGCTCCTCACCGCCCATTCCCAGCGCATCTACAGCACCACAGACATCGGGGCTCCGGGCTTTCCCTGACCAACAGGGCTTCGACATTTACCACCAGCTGCACCTGGGCTCCCAATGAAATAAAACCCCGAAAAATCACGAACGTCGGACGATTGCTCCCACACCGAAAGTGCCAGCCAGTCAAGCTCTTGCTGTTCCTCACCGGACAGTGGCAGTGCATGTACAGCACCACAGACATCGGGGCTCCGGGCTTTCCCTGACCAACAGGGCTTCGACGTTTACCACTCGCTGAACCTGGGCTCCCACTGAAAAGAACCCCGAAAAATCACGAACGTCGGACGATTGCTCCCACACCAAAAGTGCCAGCCAGTCAAGCTCTTGCTGCTCCTCACCGGCCATTCCCAGCGCATCTACAGCACCACAGACATCACGGCTCCGGGCTTTCCCTGACCAACAGGGCTTCGACGTTTACAACTAGCTAAACCTGGGCTCCCACTAAAAAAAAATCCTGAAAAATCAGAAACGTCCGACGATTCCTCGCACACCGAAAGTGCCAGCCTGTCAAGCTCTTGCTGCTCCTCACCGCCCATTCCCAGCGCATCTACAGCACCACAGATATCGAGGCTCCGGGCTTTCCCTGACCAACAGGGCTTCAACGTTTACCACCAGCTGAACCTGGGCTCCCACTGAAAAAAAACCCCGAAAAATCACGAACGTCGGATATTTACTCCCACTCCGAAAGTGCCAGCCTGTCAAGCTCTTGCTGCTCCTCCCCGGCCATTGGCAGCGCATGTACAGCATCACAGATATCGGGGCTCCAAGCTTTCCCTGACCAACAGGGCTTCGGGCTTCCCCTGACCAACAGGGCTTCGAAGTTTACCACCAGCTGAACCTGCGCGCCCACTGAAATAAAACCCCGAAAATCACGAACGTCAGACGATTGCTCCCACACCGAAAGTGCCAGCAACTCAAGGTCTTCCTGCTCCTCACCGGCCATTGGCAGCGCATCTACAGCACCACAGACATCGGGAGTCCGGGCTTTCCCTGACCAACAGGGCTTCGACATTTACCAGCAGCTGCACCTGGGTGCCCACTGAAAAAAATAAACGAAAAATCACAAACATCGCACGATTGCTCCCACACCGAAAGTGCCAGCAACTCAAGCTCTTGCTGCTCCTCACCGGCCATTGGCAGCGCATCTACAGCACCACAGATATCGGGGCTCCGAGCTTTCCCTGACCAACAGGGCTTCGACGTTTACCACCAGCTGAACCTGGGCGCCCACTGAAATAAAACCCCGAAGAATAACAAACATCGGACGATTCCTCCCACACCGATAGTGCCAGCAACTCAAGCTCTTGCTGTTACTCACCGGACTTTGGCAGTGCATCTACAGCACCACAGACATCGGGGTTCTGCGCTTTCTTTGACCAACAGGGCTTCGACGTTTACCACCAGCTGAACCTGGGCACCCGCTGAGAAAAATAAAAGAAAAATCACGAACATCGGACGATTGCTCCCATAGCAAAAGTGCCAGCCAGTCAAGCTCTTGCTGCTCCTCCCCGGCCATTCCCAGCGCATCTACAGCACCACAGACATCGGGGCTCCGGGCTTTCCCTGACCAACAGGGCTTCGACGTTTACCACCAGCTGAACCTGGGCGCCCAGTGAATAAAAATCCCCAAAAATCACAAACGTCCGACGATTGCTCCCACACCCAAAGTGCCAGACAGTCAAGCTCTTGCTGCTCCTCACCGGCCATTGGCAGCGCATCTACAGCACCACAGACATCGGGGCTCCGGGCTTTCCCTGACCAACAGGGCTTCGACGTTTACCACCAGCTCAACCTGGGCGCCCATTGAAAGTAAAACCCCGAAAAATCACGACAGTCGGACGATTGCTCCCACACCGAAAGTGCCAGCAACTCAAGCTCCTGCTGCTACTAACCGGACTTTGGTAGTGCATCTACAGCACCACAGACATCGGGGTTCTGCGCTTTCCCTGAACAACAGGGCTTCGACATTTACCATCAGCTGCACCTGGGCGCCCACTGAAAAAACTAAACGAAAAATCACGAACATCGGACGATTGCTCCCACAGTGAAAGTGCCAGCAACTCAAGCTCTTGCTGCTCCTCACCGGCCATTGGCAGCGCATCTACAGCACCACAGACATCGGGGCTCCGGGCTTTCCCTGACGAATAGGGCTTCGACGTTTACCACCAGCTGAGCCTGGGCGCCCACTGAAAGTAAAACCCCGAAGAATCACGAACGTCGGACGATTGCTCCCACACCGAAAGTGCCAGCAACTCAAGCTCTTGCTGCTTGTCCCCGGCCATTGGCAGCGCATCTACAGCACCACAGACATCAGGGCGCCGGGCTTTCCCTGACCAACAGGGCTTCGACATTTACCACCAGCTGCAGCTGGGCGCCCACTGAAAAAAAACCCGAAAAATCATGAACATCGGACGATTGCTCCCACACCGAAAGTGCCAGCAACTCAAGCTCTTGCTGCTCCTCACCAGCCATTGGCAGCGCATCTACAGCACCACAGACATTGGGGTTCTGCGCCTTCCCTGACCAACAGGGCTTCGACGTTTACCACCAGCTGCACCTGGGTGCCCCCTGAAAAAAAAATCCCAAAAATCACAAACGTCCGACGATTCCTCCCACACCGAAAGTGCCAGCCTGTCAAGCTCTTGCTGCTTGTCCCCGGCCATTGGCAGCGCATCTACAGCACCACAGACATCGGGGCTCTGGGCTTTCCCTGACCAACAGGGCTTCGATGTTTACCACCAGCTGCAAATGGGCGCGCACTGGAAGTAAAACCCAGAAAAATCACGAATGTCGGACGATTGCTCCCACACCGAAAGTGCCACCCAGTCAAGCTCTTGCTGCTCCTAAGCGGCCATTGGCACCGCATCTACAGCACCAAAGACATCGGGGCTCCGGGCTTTCCCTGACCAACAGGGCTTCGACGTTTACCACCAGCTGAACCTGGGCGCCCATTGAAAGTAAAACCCCGAAAAATCACGACAGTCGGACGATTGCTCCCATACCGAAAGTGCCAGCAACTCAAGCTCTTGCTGCTCCTCACCGGACTTTGGCAGTGCATCTACAGCACCACAGACATCGGGGTTCTGCGCTTTCCCTGAACAACAGGGCTTCGACATTTACCATCAGCTGCACCTGGGCGCCCACTGAAAAAAATAAACGAAAAATCACGAACATCGGACGATTGCTCCCACAGTGAAAGTGCCAGCAACTCAAGCTCTTGCTGCTCCTCACCGGCCATTGGCAGCGCATCTACAGCACCACAGACATCGGGGCTCCGGGCTTTCCCTGACCAACAGGGCTTCGACGTTTACCACTCGCTGAACCTGGGCTCCCACTGAAAAGAACCCCGAAAAATCACGAACGTCGGACGATTGCTCCCACAGCGAAAGTGCCAGCAACTCAAGCTCTTGCTGCTCCTCACCGGACTTTGGCAGTGCATCTACAGCACCACAGACATCGGGGTTCTGTGCTATCCCTGACCAACAGGGCTTCGACGTTTACCACCAGCTGCACCTGGGCGCCCACTGAAAAAAATAAAAGAAAAATCACGAACATCGGACGATTGCTCCCACACCGAAAGTGCCAGCCAGTCAAGCTCTTGCTGCTCCTCACCGGCCATTGGCAGCGCATCTACAGCACCACAGACATCGGGGCTCCGAGCTTTCCCTGAACAACAGGGCTTCGACATTTACCACCAGCTGCACCTGGTTACCCACTGAAATAAAACCCTGAAAAATCAAAAACGTCAAACGATTGCTCCCACACTGCAAGTGCCAGCAACTCAAGCTCTTCCTGCTACTCACCTCCCATTCCCAGCGCATCTACAACACCACAGACATCGGGGCTCCGAGCTTTCCCTGACCAACAGGGCTTCGACGTTTACCACCAGCTGCACCTGGGCGCCCACTGAAATAAAACCCCGAAAAATAAAAAACGTCGGACGATTCCTCCCACACCGAAAGTGCCAGCAACTCAAGCTCTTGCTGCTACTCACCGGCCATTGGCAGCGCATCTACAGCACCACAGACATCGGGGCTCCGGGCTTTCCCTAACGAACCGGGCTTCGACATTTACCACCAGCTGCACGTGGGTTCCCCCTGAAAAAAAAACCCCAAAAATCACGAATGTCAGACGATTCCTGCCACACCTTAAATGCCAGCCTGTCAAGCTCTTGCTGCTCATCACCGCCCATTTCCAGCGCATCTACAGCACCACAGACATCGGGGCTCCGGGCTTTCCCTGACCAACAGGGCTTCGACGTTTACCACCAGCTGAACCTGGGCGCCCACTGAAATAAAACCCCGAAAAATCACGAACGTCGGACGATTCCTCCCACATCAAAAGTGCCAGCAACTCAAGCTCTTGCTGGTCCTAACCGGCCATTCCCAGCGCATCTACAGCACCACAGACATCGGGGTTCTGCGCTTTCCCTGAACAACAGGGCTTCGACGTTTACCACCAGTTGCACCTGGGCACCCACTGATAAAAATAAACGAAAAATCACAAACATCGGACGATTGCTCCCACACCGAAAGTGCCAGCCAGTCAAGCTCTTGCTGCTCCTCACCGGAATTTGGCAGCCCATCTACAGCACCACAGACATCGGGGCTCCGGGCTTTCCCTGACCAACAGGGCTTCGACGTTTACCACCAGCTGAACCTGTGTGCCCACTGAAAGTAAAACCCCGAAAAATCACGAACATCGGACGATTGCTCCCACAACGAAAGTGCCAGCCAGTCAAGCTCTTGCTGCTCCTCACCGGCCATTGGCAGCGCATCTACAGCACCACAGACATCGGGGCTCCGGGCTTTCCATGACCAACAGGGCTTCGACGTTTAGCACCCGCTGCAGCTGGGCGTTCACTAAAAAAAAAACGAAAAATCATGAACATCGGACGATTGCTCCCACACCGAAAGTGCCAGCAACACAAGCTCTTGCTGCTCCTTACCGGCCATTGGCAGCGCATCTACAGCACCAAAGACATCGGGGCTCTGGGCTTTCCCTGACCAACAGGGCTTCGACGTTTACCACCAGCTGAACCTGGGCGCCCAGTGAATAAAAATCCCCAAAAATCACAAACGTCCGACGATTGCTCCCACACCGAAAGTGCCAGCCTTTCAAGCTCTTGCTGCTACTCACCGGACTTTGGCAGTGCATCTACAGCACCACAGACATCGGGGTTCTGCGCTTTCTTTGACAAACAGGGCTTCGACGTTTACCACCAGCTGAACCTGGGCACCCGCTGAGAAAAATAAAAGAAAAATCACGAACATCGGACGATTGCTCCCATAGCAAAAGTGCCAGCCAGTCAAGCTCTTGCTGCTCCTCACCGGCCATTCCCAGCCCATCTACAGCACCACACACATCGGGGCTCCGGGCTTTCCCTGACCAACAGGACTTCGACGTTTACCACCAGCTGAACCTGGGCGCCCAGTGAATAAAAATCCCCAAAAATCACAAACGTCCGACGATTGCTCCCACACCCAAAGTGCCAGACAGTCAAGCTCTTGCTGCTCCTCACCGGCCATTGACAGCGCATCTACAGCACCACAGACATCGGGGCTCCGGGCTTTCCCTGACCAACAGGGCTTCGACGTTTACCACCAGCTCAACCTGGGCGCCCATTGAAAGTAAAACCCCGAAAAATCACGACAGTCGGACGATTGCTCCCACACCGAAAGTGCCAGCAACTCAAGCTCTTGCTGCTCCTCACCGGACTTTGGCAGTGCATCTACAGCACCACAGACATCGGGGTTCTGCGCTTTCCCTGAACAACAGGGCTTCGACATTTACCATCAGCTGCACCTGGGCGCCCACTGAAAAAAATAAACGAAAAATCACGAACATCGGACGATTGCTCCCACAGTGAAAGTGCCAGCAACTCAAGCTCTTGCTGCTCCTCACCGGCCATTGGCAGCGCATCTACAGCACCACAGACATCGGGGCTCCGGGCTTTCCCTGACCAACAGGGCTTCGACGTTTACCACTCGCTGAACCTGGGCTCCCACTGAAAAGAACCCCGAAAAATCACAAACGTCGGATGATTGCTCCCACACCAAAAGTGCCAGCAACACAAGCTCTTGCTGCTCCTCACCGGCCATTGGCAGCGCATCTACAGCACCACAGACATCTGGGCTCCGGGCTTTCCCTGACCAACAGGGCTTCGACATTTACCACCAGCTGCAGCTGGGCGCCCACTGAAAAAAAACCCGAAAAATCATGAACATCGGACGATTGCTCCCACACCGAAAGTGCCAGCAACTCAAGCTCTTGCTGCTCCTCACCAGCCATTGGCAGCGCATCTACAGCACCACAGACATTGGGGTTCTGCGCCTTCCCTGACCAACAGGGCTTCGACGTTTACCACCAGCTGCACCTGGGTGCCCCCTGAAAAAAAAATCCCAAAAATCACAAACGTCCGACGATTCCTCCCACACCGAAAGTGCCAGCCTGTCAAGCTCTTGCTGCTTGTCCCCGGCCATTGGCAGCGCATCTACAGCACCACAGACATCGGGGCTCTGGGCTTTCCCTGACCAACAGGGCTTCGATGTTTACCACCAGCTGCAAATGGGCGCGCACTGGAAGTAAAACCCGGAAAAATCACGAATGTCGGACGATTGCTCCCACACCGAAAGTGCCACCCAGTCAAGCTCTTGCTGCTCCTAAGCGGCCATTGGCACCGCATCTACAGCACCAAAGACATCGGGGCTCCGGGCTTTCCCTGACCACCAGGGCTTCGACGTTTACCACCAGCTGAACCTGGGCGACCTCTGAAAAAAAAATCCACGAAAAATCACGAACATCGGACGATTGCTCCCATACCGAAAGTGCCAGCCTGTCAAGCTCTTGCTGCTCCTCACCAGCCATTCCCAGCGCATCTACAGCACCACAGACATCGGGGCTACGGGCTTTCCCTGACAAACAGGGCTTCGACGATTACCACCCGCTGCACCTGGGCGCCCACTGAAATAAAACCCCGAAAAATCACAAACGTCGGACGATTGCTCCCACAGCGAAAGTGCCAGCAACTCAAGCTCTTGCTGCTCCTCACCGGACTTTGGCAGTGCATCTACAGCACCACAGACATCGGGGTTCTGTGCTATCCCTGACCAACAGGGCTTCGACGTTTACCACCAGCTGCACCTGGGCGCCCACTGAAAAAAATAAAAGAAAAATCACGAACATCGGACGATTGCTCCCACACCGAAAGTGCCAGCCAGTCAAGCTCTTGCTGCTCCTCACCGGCCATTGGCAGCGCATCTACAGCACCACAGACATCGGGGCTCCGAGCTTTCCCTGAACAACAGGGCTTCGACATTTACCACCAGCTGCACCTGGTTACCCACTGAAATAAAACCCTGAAAAATCAAAAACGTCAAACGATTGCTCCCACACTGCAAGTGCCAGCAACTCGAGCTCTTCCTGCTACTCACCTCCCATTCCCAGCGCATCTACAACACCACAGACATCGGGGCTCCGAGCTTTCCCTGACCAACAGGGCTTCGACGTTTACCACCAGCTGCACCTGGGCGCCCACTGAAATAAAACCCCGAAAAATAAAAAACGTCGGACGATTCCTCCCACACCGAAAGTGCCAGCAACTCAAGCTCTTGCTGCTACTCACCGGCCATTGGCAGCGCATCTACAGCACCACAGACATCGGGGCTCCGGGCTTTCCCTGACCAACAGGGCTTCGACGTTTACCACCAGCTCAACCTGGGCGCCCATTGAAAGTAAAACCCCGAAAAATCACGACAGTCGGACGATTGCTCCCACACCGAAAGTGCCAGCAACTCAAGCTCTTGCTGCTCCTCACCGGACTTTGGCAGTGCATCTACAGCACCACAGACATCGGGGTTCTGCGCTTTCCCTGAACAACAGGGCTTCGACATTTACCATCAGCTGCACCTGGGCGCCCACTGAAAAAAATAAACGAAAAATCACGAACATCGGACGATTGCTCCCACAGTGAAAGTGCCAGCAACTCAAGCTCTTGCTGCTCCTCACCGGCCATTGGCAGCGCATCTACAGCACCACAGACATCGGGGCTCCGGGCTTTCCCTGACCAACAGGGCTTCGACGTTTACCACTCGCTGCACCTGGGCTCCCACTGAAAAGAACCCCGAAAAATCACAAACGTCGGATGATTGCTCCCACACCAAAAGTGCCAGCAACACAAGCTCTTGCTGCTCCTCACCGGCCATTGGCAGCGCATCTACAGCACCACAGACATCTGGGCTCCGGGCTTTCCCTGACCAACAGGGCTTCGACATTTACCACCAGCTGCAGCTGGGCGCCCACTGAAAAAAAACCCGAAAAATCATGAACATCGGACGATTGCTCCCACACCGAAAGTGCCAGCAACTCAAGCTCTTGCTGCTCCTCACCAGCCATTGGCAGCGCATCTACAGCACCACAGACATTGGGGTTCTGCGCCTTCCCTGACCAACAGGGCTTCGACGTTTACCACCAGCTGCACCTGGGTGCCCCCTGAAAAAAAAATCCCAAAAATCACAAACGTCCGACGATTCCTCCCACACCGAAAGTGCCAGCCTGTCAAGCTCTTGCTGCTTGTCCCCGGCCATTGGCAGCGCATCTACAGCACCACAGACATCGGGGCTCTGGGCTTTCCCTGACCAACAGGGCTTCGATGTTTACCACCAGCGGCAAATGGGCGCGCACTGGAAGTAAAACCCGGAAAAATCACGAATGTCGGACGATTGCTCCCACACCGAAAGTGCCACCCAGTCAAGCTCTTGCTGCTCCTAAGCGGCCATTGGCACCGCATCTACAGCACCAAAGACATCGGGGCTCCGGGCTTTCCCTGACCACCAGGGCTTCGACGTTTACCACCAGCTGAACCTGGGCGACCTCTGAAAAAAAAATCCACGAAAAATCACGAACATCGGACGATTGCTCCCATACCGAAAGTGCCAGCCTGTCAAGCTCTTGCTGCTCCTCACCAGCCATTCCCAGCGCATCTACAGCACCACAGACATCGGGGCTACGGGCTTTCCCTGACAAACAGGGCTTCGACGATTACCACCCGCTGCACCTGGGCGCCCACTGAAATAAAACCCCGAAAAATCACGAACGTCGGACGATTGCTCCCACAGCGAAAGTGCCAGCAACTCAAGCTCTTGCTGCTCCTCACCGGACTTTGGCAGTGCATCTACAGCACCACAGACATCGGGGTTCTGTGCTATCCCTGACCAACAGGGCTTCGACGTTTACCACCAGCTGCACCTGGGCGCCCACTGAAAAAAATAAAAGAAAAATCACGAACATCGGACGATTGCTCCCACACCGAAAGTGCCAGCCAGTCAAGCTCTTGCTGCTCCTCACCGGCCATTGGCAGCGCATCTACAGCACCACAGACATCGGGGCTCCGAGCTTTCCCTGAACAACAGGGCTTCGACATTTACCACCAGCTGCACCTGGTTACCTACTGAAATAAAACCCTGAAAAATCAAAAACGTCAAACGATTGCTCCCACACTGCAAGTGCCAGCAACTCGAGCTCTTCCTGCTACTCACCTCCCATTCCCAGCGCATCTACAACACCACAGACATCGGGGCTCCGAGCTTTCCCTGACCAACAGGGCTTCGACGTTTACCACCAGCTGCACCTGGGCGCCCACTGAAATAAAACCCCGAAAAATAAAAAACGTCGGACGATTCCTCCCACACCGAAAGTGCCAGCAACTCAAGCTCTTGCTGCTACTCACCGGCCATTGGCAGCGCATCTACAGCACCACAGACATCGGGGCTCCGGGCTTTCCCTAACGAACCGGGCTTCGACATTTACCACCAGCTGCACGTGGGTTCCCCCTGAAAAAAAAACCCCAAAAATCACGAATGTCAGACGATTCCTGCCACACCTTAAATGCCAGCCTGTCAAGCTCTTGCTGCTCATCACCGCCCATTTCCAGCGCATCTACAGCACCACAGACATCGGGGCTCCGGGCTTTCCCTGACCAACAGGGCTTCGACGTTTACCACCAGCTGAACCTGGGCGCCCACTGAAATAAAACCCCGAAAAATCACGAACGTCGGACGATTCCTCCCACATCAAAAGTGCCAGCAACTCAAGCTCTTGCTGGTCCTAACCGGCCATTCCCAGCGCATCTACAGCACCACAGACATCGGGGTTCTGCGCTTTCCCTGAACAACAGGGCTTCGACGTTTACCACCAGTTGCACCTGGGCACCCACTGATAAAAATAAACGAAAAATCACAAACATTGGACGATTGCTCCCACACCGAAAGTGCCAGCCAGTCAAGCTCTTGCTGCTCCTCACCGGAATTTGGCAGCCCATCTACAGCACCACAGACATCGGGGCTCCGGGCTTTCCCTGACCAACAGGGCTTCGACGTTTACCACCAGCTGAACCTGTGTGCCCACTGAAAGTAAAACCCCGAAAAATCACGAACATCGGACGATTGCTCCCACAACGAAAGTGCCAGCCAGTCAAGCTCTTGCTGCTCCTCACCGGCCATTGGCAGCGCATCTACAGCACCACAGACATCGGGGCTCCGGGCTTTCCATGACCAACAGGGCTTCGACGTTTAGCACCCGCTGCAGCTGGGCGTTCACTAAAAAAAAAACGAAAAATCATGAACATCGGACGATTGCTCCCACACCGAAAGTGCCAGCAACACAAGCTCTTGCTGCTCCTTACCGGCCATTGGCAGCGCATCTACAGCACCACAGACATCGGGGCTCTGGGCTTTCCCTGACCAACAGGGCTTCGACGTTTACCACCAGCTGAACCTGGGCGCCCAGTGAATAAAAATCCCCAAAAATCACAAACGTCCGACGATTGCTCCCACACCGAAAGTGCCAGCAACTCAAGCTCTTGCTGCTACTCACCGGACTTTGGCAGTGCATCTACAGCACCACAGACATCGGGGTTCTGCGCTTTCTTTGACCAACAGGGCTTCGACGTTTATCACCAGCTGAACCTGGGCACCCGCTGAGAAAAATAAAAGAAAAATCACGAACATCGGACGATTGCTCCCATAGCAAATGTGCCAGCCAGTCAAGCTCTTGCTGCTCCTCACCGGCCATTCCCAGCCCATCTACAGCACCACAGACATCGGGGCTCCGGGCTTTCCCTGACCAACAGGGCTTCGACGTTTACCACCAGCTCAACCTGGGCGCCCATTGAAAGTAAAACCCCGAAAAATCACGACAGTCGGACGATTGCTCCCACACCGAAAGTGCCAGCAACTCAAGCTCCTGCTGCTACTCACCGGACTTTGGCAGTGCATCTACAGCACCACAGACATCGGGGTTCTGCGCCTTCCCTGAACAACAGGGCTTCGACATTTACCATCAGCTGCACCTGGGCGCCCACTGAAAAAAATAAACGAAAAATCACGAACATCGGACGATTGCTCCCACAGTGAAAGTGCCAGCAACTCAAGCTCCTGCTGCTCCTCACCGGCCATTGGCAGCGCATCTACAGCACCACAGACATCGGGGCTCCGGGCTTTCCCTGACCAACAGGGCTTCGACGTTTAGCACCCGCTGCACCTGGGCTCCCACTGAAAAGAACCCCGAAAAATCACAAACGTCGGATGATTGCTCCCACACCAAAAGTGCCAGCAACACAAGCTCTTGCTGCTCCTCACCGGCCATTGGCAGCGCATCTACAGCACCACAGACATCGGGGCTCCGGGCTTTCCCTGACCAACAGGGCTTCGACGTTTACCACCAGCTGCACCTGGGTTCCCACGGAAAGTAAAACCCCGAAGAATCACGAACGTCGGACGATTGCTCCCACACCGAAAGTGCCAGCCTGTCAAGCTCTAGCTGCTCCTCACCGCCCATTCCCAGCGCATCTACAGCACCACAGACATCGGGGCTCCGGGCTTTCCCTGACCAACAGGGCTTCGACATTTACCACCAGCTGAACCTGGGCGCCCACTGAAAAAAAACCCGAAAAATCATGAACATCGGACGATTGCTCCCACACCGAAAGTGCCAGCAACTCAAGCTCTTGCTGCTCCTCACCAGCCATTGGCAGCGCATCTACAGCACCACAGACATTGGGGTTCTGCGCCTTCCCTGACCAACAGGGCTTCGACATTTACCACCAGCTGCACCTGGGTGCCCCCTGAAAAAAAAAACCCAAAAATCACAAACGTCCGACGATTCCTCCCACACCGAAAGTGCCAGCCTGTCAAGCTCTTGCTGCTTGTCCCCGGCCATTGGCAGCGCATCTACAGCACCACAGACATCGGGGCTCCGGGCTTTCCCTGACCAACAGGGCTTCGACGTTTACCACCAGCTGCACCTGGGCGCCCACTGAAATACAACCCCGAAAAATCACGAACGTCGGACGATTGCTCCCACAGCGAAAGTGCCAGCAACTCAAGCTCTTGCTGCTCCTCACCGGCCATTCCCAGCGCATCTACAGCACCACAGACATCGGGGTTCTGCGCTTTCCCTGACCAACAGGGCTTCGACGTTTACCACCAGCTGCACCTGGGCGCCCACTGAAATAAAACCCCGAAAAATCACAAACATCGGACGATTGATCCCACACCAAAAGTGCCAGCAACACAAGCTCTTGCTGCTCCTCACCGGCCACTGGCAGCGCATCTACAGCACCACAGACATCGGGGCTCCGGGCTTTCCATGACCAACAGGGCTTCGACGTTTAGCACCCGCTGCAGCTGGGCGCTCACTAAAAAAAAAACGAAAAATCATGAACATCGGACGATTGCTCCCACACCGAAAGTGCCAGCAACACAAGCTCTTGCTGCTCCACACCGGCCATTGGCAGCGCATCTACAGCACCACAGACATCGGGGCTCCGGGCTTTCCCTGACCAACAGGGCTTCGACGTTTACCACCAGCTGCACCTGGGCGCCCACTGAAAAAAAACCCTGAAAAATCACGAACATCGGACGATTGCTCCCACACCAAAAGTGCCAGCAACACAAGCTCTTGCTGCTCCTCACCGGCCATTCCCAGCGCATCTACAGCACCACAGACATCGGGGCTCTGGGCTTTCCCGGACCAACAGGGCTGCGACGTTTACCATCAGCTGCACCTGGGCGCCCACTGAAAAGAACCCCGAAAAATCACGAACATCGGACGATTGCTCCCACACCAAAAGTGCCAGCAACTCAAGCTCTTGCTGCTCCTCACCGGCCACTGGCAGCGCATCTACAGCACCACAGACATCGGGGCTCCGGGCTTTCCCTGACGAACCGGGCTTCGACATTTACCACCAGCTGCACCTGGGTGCCCCCTGAAAAAAAAACCCCAAAAATCACAAACGTCGGACGATTCCTGCCACACCTTAAATGCCAGCCTGTCAACCTCTTGCTGCTCCTCACCGGCCATTCCCAGCGCATCTACAACACCGCAGACATTGGGGCTCCGGGCTTTCCATGACCAACAGGGCTTTGACGTTTACCACTCGCTGAACCTGGGCTCCCACTGAAAAGAACCCCGAAAAATCACGAACATCGGACGATTGCTCCCACACCGAAAGTTCCAGCAGTCAAGCTCTTGCTGCTCCTCCCCGGCCACTGGCAGCGCATCTACAACACCGCAGACATCGGGGCTCCGAGCTTTCCCTGACGAACAGGGCTTCGACGTTTACCACTCGCTGTACCTGGGCTCCCACTGAAAAGAACCCCGAAAAATCACGAACATCGGACGATTGCTCCCACACCCAACGTTCCAGCCAGTCAAGCTCTTGCTGCTCCTCCCCGGCCACTGGCAGCGCATCTACAGCACCGCAGATATCGGGGCTCCGGGCTTTCCCTGACCAACAGGGCTTTGACGTTTACCACCAGCTGCACCTGGGCGCCCCCTGAAATAAAACCCCGAAAAATCACAAACGTCGGACGATTCCTCCCCCACAAAAAGTGCCAGCAACTCAAGCTCTTGCTGTTCCTCACCGGACTTTGGCAGTGCATCTACAGCACCACAGACATCACAGCTCCGGGCTTTCCCTGACCAACAGGGCTTCGACGTTTACCACCAGCTGCACCTGGGCGCCGACTGGAAAAAATAAACAAAATATCACGAACATCAGACGATTGCTCCCACACCGAAAGTGCCAGCCAGTCAAGCTCATGCTGCTTCTAACCAGCAATTCCCAGCGCATCTACAGCGCCACAGACATCGGGGCTCCGGGCTTTCCCTGACCAACAGGGCTTCGACGTTTACCACCCGCTGCAGCTGGGAGCCCACTGAAATAAAACCCCGAAAAATCACGAACGTCGGACGATTGCTCCCACAACGAAAGTGCCAGCCAGTCAAGCTCTTGCTGCTCCTCACCGGCCATTCCCAGCACATCTACAGCACCACAGACATCGGGGCTCCGGGCTTTCCCTGACCAACAGGGCTTCGACGTTTACCACCCGCTGCACATGGGCGCCCACTAAAAAAAATAAACGAAATATCACAAACATGAGACGATTCCTGCCACACCTTAAATGCCAGGCAGTCAAGCTCATGCTGCTTCTCACCAGCCATTCCCAGCGCATCTACACCACCACAGACATCGGGGCTCCGGGCTTTCCCTGACCAACAGGGCTTCGAAGTTTACCACCAGCTGCACCTGGGCGCCCACTGAAATAAAACCCCGAAAAATCACGAACGGCGGACAATTGCTCCCACACCGAAAGTGCCAGACAGTCAACCTCTAGCTGCTCCTCACCGGGCATTCCCAGCGCATCTACAGCACCACAGACATCGGGGCTCCGGGCTTTCCCTGACCAACAGAGCTTCGACATTTACCACCAGCTGCACCTGGTTACCCACTGAAAAAAAAACCCTAAAAAATCAAAAACGTCGAACGATTGCTCCAACACCAAAAGTGCCAGCAACTCAAGCCCTTGCTGCTCCTCCCCGGCCATTGGCAGCGCATCTACAGCACCACAGATATCGGGGCTCCAAGCTTTCCCTGACCAACAGGGCTTCGACGTTTACCACCAGCTGAACCTGGGCGCCCACTGAAATAAAACCCCGAAAAATAACAAACGTCGGACGATTCCTCCCACACCGAAAGTGCCAGCAACTCAAGCTCTTGCTGCTCCTCACCGGCCAATGGCAGCGCATCTACAGCACCACAGACATCGGGGCTCTGGGCTTTCCCTGACCAACAGGGCTTCGACTTTTAACACCAGGTGAACCTGTGCGCCCACTGAAAAAAAAACCCCAAAAATCACAAATGTCGGACGATTCCTGCCACACCTTAAATGCCAGCCTGTCAAGCTCTTGCTGCTCCTCACCGCACATTCCCAGTGCATCTACAGCACCACAGATATCGGGGCTCCGGGCTTTCCCTGACCAACAGGGCTTCGACGTTTACACCCAGCTGCACCTGGGAGCCCACTGAAAAAAACCCCGAAAAATCACGAACGTCGGACGATTCCTCCCACACCGAAAGTGCCAGCAACTCAAGCTCTTGCTGCTCCTCACCGGCCATTCCCAGCGCATCTACAGCACCACAGACATCGGGGTTCTGCGCTTTCCCTGACCAACAGGGCTTCGACGATTACCACCAGCTGCACCTGGGCGACCTCTGAAATAAAACCCCGAAATATAACAAACGTCGGACGATTGCTCCCACACCGAAAGTGCCAGCCAGTCAAGCTCTTGCTGTTCCTCACCGGCCATTGGCAGCGCATCTACAACACCACAGACATCGGGGCTCCGGGCTTTCCCTGACCAACAGGGCTTCGACGATTACCACCAGCTGCACGTGGCCGCCCACTGAAAAAAATAAACGAAAAATCACGAACATCGGACGATTACTCCCACACCGAAAGTGCCAGACAGTCAAGCTCTAGCTGCTCCTCACCGGCCATTCCCAGCGCATCTACAGCACCACAGATATCGGGGCTCCGGGCTTTCCCTGACCAACAGGGCTTCGACGTTTACCACCCGCTGCACCAGGGCTCCCACTGAAATAAAACCCCGAAAAATCACGAACATCGGACGATTCCTCCCACACCGAAAGTGCCAGCAACTCAAGCTCTTGCTGTTCCTCACCAGCCATTGGCAGCGCATCTACAGCACCACAGACATCGGGGCTCTGGGCTTTCCCTACCCAACAGGGCTTCGACGTTTACCACCAGGTGAACCTGGGCGCCCAGTGAATAAAAACCCTGAAAAAATCACAAACGTCCGACGATTGCTGCCACACCCAACGTTCCAGCCATTCAAGCTCTTGCTGCTACTCACCTCCCATTCCCAGCGCATCTACAGCACCACAGACATCGGGGCTCTGGGCTTTCCCTGACCAACAGGGCTTCGACATTTACCACCAGCTGAACCTGGGCGCCCACTGAAAAAAATAAACGAAAAATCACGAACGTCGGACGATTGCTCGCACACCGAAAGTGCCAGCCAGTCAAGCTCTTGCTGCTCCTCACCGGCCATTCCCAGCGCACCTACAGCACCACAGACATCAGGGCTCCGGGCTTTCCCTGACCAACAGGGCTTCGACGTTTACAACTAGCTAAACCTGGGCTCCCACTAAAAAAAAATCCCGAAAAATCAGAAACGTTCGACGATTCCTCGCACACCGAAAGTGCCAGCCTGTCAAGCTCTTGCTGCTCCTCCCCGGCCATTGGCAGCGCATCTACAGCACCACAGATATCAGGGCTCCGGGCTTTCCCTGACCAACAGGGCTTCGACGATTACCACCAGCTGCACGTGGCCGCCCACTGAAAAAAATAAACGAAAAATCACGAACATCGGACGATTACTCCCACACCGAAAGTGCCAGACAGTCAAGCTCTAGCTGCTCCTCACCGGCCATTCCCAGCGCATCTACAGCACCACAGATATCGGGGCTCCGGGCTTTCCCTGACCAACAGGGCTTCGACGTTTACCACCCGCTGCACCAGGGCTCCCACTGAAATAAAACCCCGAAAAATCACGAACATCGGACGATTCCTCCCACACCGAAAGTGCCAGCAACTCAAGCTCTTGCTGCTACTCACCGGACTTTGGCAGTGCATCTACAGCACCACAGACATCGGGGTTCTGCGCTTTCCCTGACCAACAGGGCTTCGACGTTTACCACCAGCTGCACCGGGGCGCCCACTGAAAAAAATAAACGAAAAATCACGAACATCGGACGATTGCACCCACACCGAAAGTGCCAGCAACTCAAACTCTTGCTGCTCCTCACCGGCCATTCCCAGCGCATCTACAGCACCACAGACATCGGGGCTCCGGGCTTTCCCTGACCAACAGGGCTTCGACGTTTACCACTCGCTGAACCTGGTCTCCCACTGAAAAGAACCCCGAAAAATCACTAACATCGGACGATTGCTCCCACACCGAAAGTTCCAGCCAGTCAAGCTCTTGCTGCTCCTCCCCGGCCACTGGCAGCGCATCTATAACACCGCAGACATCGGGGCTCCGAGCTTTCCCTGACGAACAGGGCTTCGACGTTTACCACCAGCTGCACCTGGGCGCCCACTGAAATAAAACCCCGAAAAATAACAAACGTCGGACGATTCCTCCCACACCGAAAGTGCCAGCAACTCAAGCTCTTGCTGCTCCTCACCGGCCAATGGCAGCGCATCTACAGCACCACAGACATCGGGGCTCTGGGCTTTCCCTGACCAACAGGGCTTCGACTTTTAACACCAGGTGAACCTGTGCGCCCACTGAAAAAAAAACCCCAAAAATCACAAATGTCGGACGATTCCTGCCACACCTTAAATGCCAGCCTGTCAAGCTCTTGCTGCTCCTCACCGCACATTCCCAGTGCATCTACAGCACCACAGATATCGGGGCTCCGGGCTTTCCCTGACCAACAGGGCTTCGACGTTTACACCCAGCTGCACCTGGGAGCCCACTGAAAAAAACCCCGAAAAACCACGAACGTCGGACGATTCCTCCCACACCGAAAGTGCCAGCAACTCAAGCTCTTGCTGCTACTCACCGGACTTTGGCAGTTCATCTACAGCACCACAGACATCGGGGTTCTGCGCTTTCCCTGAACAACAGGGCTTCGACGTTTACCACCAGCTGCACCTGGGCGCCCACTGAAAAAAATAAACGAAAAATCACGACCATCGGACGATTGCTCCCACACCGAAAGTGCCAGCAACTCAAGCTCTTGCTGCTCCTCACCGGCCACTCCCAGCGCATCTACAGCACCACAGACATCGGGGTTCTGCGCTTTCCCTGACCAACAGGGCTTCGACGATTACCACCAGCTGCACCTGGGCGACCTCTGGAATAAAACCCCGAAATATAACAAACGTCGGACGATTGCTCCCACACCGAAAGTGCCAGCCAGTCAAGCTCTTGCTGTTCCTCACCGGCCATTGGCAGCGCATCTACAACACCACAGACATCGCGGCTCCGGGCTTTCCCTGACCAACAGGGCTTTGACGTTTACCACCAGTTGAACCTGGGCGCCCACTGAAAAGAACCCCGAAAAATCACGAACGTCGGACGATTGCTCCCACACCGAAAGTGCCAGAAACTCAAGCTCTTGCTGCTCCTCCCCGGCCATTGGCAGCGCATCTACAGCACCACAGACATCGGGGCTCCGGGCTTTCCCTGACCAACAGGGCTTCGACGTTTACCACCCGCTGCACCTGGGCGTCCACTGAAAAAAATAAACGAAAAATCAAAAACGTCGGACGATTGCTCCACACCGAAATTGCCAGCCCGTCAAGGTGTAGGTGCTCCTCACCAGCCATTCCCAGCGCATCTACAACACCACAGACATCGGGGCTCCGAGCTTTCCCTGACCAACAGGGCTTCGACATTTACCACCAGCTGCACCTGGGCTCCCACTGAAATAAAACCCCGAAAAATCACGAACGTCGGACGATTGCTCGCACACCGAAAGTGCCAGCCAGTCAAGCTCTTGCAGCTACTCACCGGCCATTGGCAGCGCATCTACAGCACCACAGATATCAGGGCTCCGGGCTTTCCCTGACCAACAGGGCTTCGACGATTACCACCAGCTGCACGTGGCCGCCCACTGAAAAAAATAAACGAAAAATCACGAACATCGGACGATTACTCCCACACCGAGAGTGCCAGCCAGTCAAGCTCTAGCTGCTCCTCACCGGCCATTCCCAGCGCATCTACAGCACCACAGATATCGGGGCTCCGGGCTTTCCCTGACCAACAGGGCTTCGACGTTTACCACCCGCTGCACCAGGGCTCCCACTGAAATAAAACCCCGAAAAATCACGAACATCGGACGATTCCTCCCACACCGAAAGTGCCAGCAACTCAAGCTCTTGCTGCTACTCACCGGACTTTGGCAGTGCATCTACAGCACCACAGACATCGGGGTTCTGCGCTTTCCCTGACCAACAGGGCTTCGACGTTTACCACCAGCTGCACCGGGGCGCCCACTGAAAAAAATAAACGAAAAATCACGAACATCGGACGATTGCACCCACACCGAAAGTGCCAGCAACTCAAACTCTTGCTGCTCCTCACCGGCCATTCCCAGCGCATCTACAGCACCACAGACATCGGGGCTCCGGGCTTTCCCTGACCAACAGGGCTTCGACGTTTACCACTCGCTGAACCTGGTCTCCCACTGAAAAGAACCCCGAAAAATCACTAACATCGGACGATTGCTCCCACACCGAAAGTTCCAGCCAGTCAAGCTCTTGCTGCTCCTCCCCGGCCACTGGCAGCGCATCTATAACACCGCAGACATCGGGGCTCCGAGCTTTCCCTGACGAACAGGGCTTCGACGTTTACCACTCACTGTACCTGGGCTCCCACTGAAAAGAACCCCGAAAAATCACGAACATCGGACGATTGCTCCCACACCCAACGTTCCAGCCAGTGAAGCTCTTGCTGCTCCTCCCCGGCCACTGGCAGCGCATCTACAGCACCGCAGATATCGGGGCTCCGGGCTTTCCCTGACAAACAGGGCTTCGACGTTTACCACCAGCTGCACCTGGGCGCCCACTGAAATAAAACCCCGAAAAATAACAAACGTCGGACGATTCCTCCCACACCGAAAGTGCCAGCAACTCAAGCTCTTGCTGCTCCTCACCGGCCAATGGCAGCGCATCTACAGCACCACAGACATCGGGGCTCTGGGCTTTCCCTGACCAACAGGGCTTCGACTTTTAACACCAGGTGAACCTGTGCGCCCACTGAAAAAAAAACCCCAAAAATCACAAATGTCGGACGATTCCTGCCACACCTTAAATGCCAGCCTGTCAAGCTCTTGCTGCTCCTCACCGCACATTCCCAGTGCATCTACAGCACCACAGATATCGGGGCTCCGGGCTTTCCCTGACCAACAGGGCTTCGACGTTTACACCCAGCTGCACCTGGGAGCCCACTGAAAAAAACCCCGAAAAACCACGAACGTCGGACGATTCCTCCCACACCGAAAGTGCCAGCAACTCAAGCTCTTGCTGCTACTCACCGGACTTTGGCAGTTCATCTACAGCACCACAGACATCGGGGTTCTGCGCTTTCCCTGAACAACAGGGCTTCGACGTTTACCACCAGCTGCACCTGGGCGCCCACTGAAAAAAATAAACGAAAAATCACGACCATCGGACGATTGCTCCCACACCGAAAGTGCCAGCAACTCAAGCTCTTGCTGCTCCTCACCGGCCATTCCCAGCGCATCTACAGCACCACAGACATCGGGGTTCTGCGCTTTCCCTGACCAACAGGGCTTCGACGATTACCACCAGCTGCACCTGGGCGACCTCTGGAATAAAACCCCGAAATATAACAAACGTCGGACGATTGCTCCCACACCGAAAGTGCCAGCCAGTCAAGCTCTTGCTGTTCCTCACCGGCCATTGGCAGCGCATCTACAACACCACAGACATCGCGGCTCCGGGCTTTCCCTGACCAACAGGGCTTTGACGTTTACCACCAGTTGAACCTGGGCGCCCACTGAAAAGAACCCCGAAAAATCACGAACGTCGGACGATTGCTCCCACACCGAAAGTGCCAGAAACTCAAGCTCTTGCTGCTCCTCCCCGGCCATTGGCAGCGCATCTACAGCACCACAGACATCGGGGCTCCGGGCTTTCCCTGACCAACAGGGCTTCGACGTTTACCACCCGCTGCACCTGGGCGTCCACTGAAAAAAATAAACGAAAAATCAAAAACGTCGGACGATTGCTCCACACCGAAATTGCCAGCCCGTCAAGGTGTAGGTGCTCCTCACCAGCCATTCCCAGCGCATCTACAACACCACAGACATCGGGGCTCCGAGCTTTCCCTGACCAACAGGGCTTCGACATTTACCACCAGCTGCACCTGGGCTCCCACTGAAATAAAACCCCGAAAAATCACGAACGTCGGACGATTGCTCGCACACCGAAAGTGCCAGCCAGTCAAGCTCTTGCTGTTCCTCACCGGACAGTAGCAGTGCATCTACAGCACCACAGACATCGGGGCTCCGGGCTTTCCCTGACGAACAGGGCTTCGACGTTTACCACTCGCTGAACCTGGGCTCCCACTGAAAAGAACCCCAAAAAATCACGAACGTCGGACGATTGCTCCCACACCAAATGTGCCAGCCAGTCAAGCTCTTGCTGCTCGTCACCGGCCATTCCCAGCGCACCTACAGCACCACAGACATCAGGGCTCCGGGCTTTCCCTAACCAACAGGGCTTCGACGTTTACAACTAGCTAAACCTGGGCTCCCACTAAAAAAAAATCCCGAAAAATCAGAAACGTTCGACGATTCCTCGCACACCGAAAGTGCCAGCCTGTCAAGCTCTTGCTGCTCCTCCCCGGCCATTGGCAGCGCATCTACAGCACCACAGATATCAGGCTCCGGGCTTTCCCTGACCAACAGGGCTTCGACGATTACCACCAGCTGCACGTGGCCGCCCACTGAAAAAAATAAACGAAAAATCACGAACATCGGACGATTACTCCCACACCGAAAGTGCCAGACAGTCAAGCTCTAGCTGCTCCTCACCGGCCATTCCCAGCGCATCTACAGCACCACAGATATCGGGGCTCCGGGCTTTCCCTGACCAACAGGGCTTCGACGTTTACCACCCGCTGCACCAGGGCTCCCACTGAAATAAAACCCCGAAAAATCACGAACATCGGACGATTCCTCCCACACCGAAAGTGCCAGCAACTCAAGCTCTTGCTGTTCCTCACCAGCCATTGGCAGCGCATCTACAGCACCACAGACATCGGGGCTCTGGGCTTTCCCTACCCAACAGGGCTTCGACGTTTACCACCAGGTGAACCTGGGCGCCCAGTGAATAAAAACCCTGAAAAAATCACAAACGTCCGACGATTGCTGCCACACCCAACGTTCCAGCCATTCAAGCTCTTGCTGCTACTCACCTCCCATTCCCAGCGCATCTACAGCACCACAGACATCGGGGCTCTGGGCTTTCCCTGACCAACAGGGCTTCGACATTTACCACCAGCTGAACCTGGGCGCCCACTGAAAAAAATAAACGAAAAATCATGAACATCGGACGATTGCTCCCACACCGAAAGTGCCAGCAACTCAAGCTCTTGCTGCTACTCACCGGACTTTGGCAGTGCATCTACAGCACCACAGACATCGGGGTTCTGCGCTTTCCCTGACCAACAGGGCTTCGACGTTTACCACCAGCTGCACCGGGGCGCCCACTGAAAAAAATAAACGAAAAATCACGAACATCGGACGATTGCACCCACACCGAAAGTGCCAGCAACTCAAGCTCTTGCTGCTCCTCACCGGCCATTCCCAGCGCATCTACAGCACCACAGACATCGGGGCTCCGGGCTTTCCCTGACCAACAGGGCTTCGACGTTTACCACTCGCTGAACCTGGGCTCCCACTGAAAAGAACCCCGAAAAATCACTAACATCGGACGATTGCTCCCACACCGAAAGTTCCAGCCAGTCAAGCTCTTGCTGCTCCTCCCCGGCCACTGGCAGCGCATCTACAACACCGCAGACATCGGGGCTCCGAGCTTTCCCTGACGAACAGGGCTTCGACGTTTACCACTCACTGTACCTGGGCTCCCACTGAAAAGAACCGCGAAAAATCACGAACATCGGACGATTGCTCCCACACCCAACGTTCCAGCCAGTCAAGCTCTTGCTGCTCCTCCCCGGCCACTGGCAGCGCATCTACAGCACCGCAGATATCGGGGCTCCGGGCTTTCCCTGACAAACAGGGCTTCGACGTTTACCACCAGCTGCACCTGGGCGCCCACTGAAATAAAACCCCGAAAAATCACAAACGTCGGACGATTCCTCCCACACAAAAAGTGCCAGCAACTCAAGCTCTTGCTGTTCCTCACCGGACTTTGGCAGTGCATCTACAGCACCACAGACATCACAGCTCCGGGCTTTCCCTGACCAACAGGGCTTCGACGTTTACCACCAGCTGCACCTGGGCGCCCACTGGAAAAAATAAACAAAATATCACGAACATCAGACGATTGCTCCCACACCGAAAGTGCCAGCCAGTCAAGCTCTTGCTGCTCCTCACCGGCCATTCCCAGCACATCTACAGCACCACAGACATCGGGGCTCCGGGCTTTCCCTGACCAACAGGGCTTCGACGTTTACCACCCGCTGCACATGGGCGCCCACTAAAAAAAATAAACGAAATATCACAAACATGAGACGATTCCTGCCACACCTTAAATGCCAGCCTGTCAAGCTCATGCTGCTTCTCACCAGCCATTCCCAGCGCATCTACAGCATCACAGACATCGGGGCTCCGGGCTTTCCCTGACCAACAGGGCTTCGAAGTTTACCACCAGCTGCACCTGGGCGCCCACTGAAATAAAACCCCGAAAAATCACGAACGGCGGACAATTGCTCCCACACCGAAAGTGCCAGACAGTCAACCTCTAGCTGCTCCTCACCGGGCATTCCCAGCGCATCTACAGCACCACAGACATCGGGGCTCTGGGCTTTCCCTGACCAACAGGGCTTCGACTTTTAACACCAGGTGAACCTGTGCGCCCCCTGAAAAAAAAACCCCAAAAATCACAAATGTCGGACGATTCCTCCCACACCGAAAGTGCCAGCAACTCAAGCTCTTGCTGCTACTCACCGGACTTTGGCAGTTCATCTACAGCACCACAGACATCGGGGTTCTGCGCTTTCCCTGAACAACAGGGCTTCGACGTTTACCACCAGCTGCACCTGGGCGCCCACTGAAAAAAATAAACGAAAAATCACGAACATCGGACGATTGCTCCCACACCGAAAGTGCCAGCCTGTCAAGCTCTTGCTGCTCCTCACCGCACATTCCCAGCGCATCTACAGCACCACAGATATCGGGGCTCCGGGCTTTCCCTGACCAACAGGGCTTCGACGTTTACACCCAGCTGCACCTGGGAGCCCACTGAAAAAAACCCCGAAAAATCACGAACGTCGGACGATTCCTACCACACAAAAAGTGCCAGCAACTCAAGCTCTTGCTGCTCCTAAGCGGCCATTGGCAGTTCATCTACAGCACCACAGACATCGGGGTTCTGCGCTTTCCCTGAACAACAGGGCTTCGACGTTTACCACCAGCTGCACCTGGGCGCCCACTGAAAAAAATAAACGAAAAATCACGAACATCGGACGATTGCTCCCACACCGAAAGTGCCAGCCTGTCAAGCTCTTGCTGCTCCTCACCGGCCATTCCCAGCGCATCTACAGCACCACAGACATCGGGGTTCTGCGCTTTCCCTGACCAACAGGGCTTCGACGATTACCACCAGCTGCACCTGGGCTCCCACTGAAATAAAACCCCGAAAAATCACGAACGTCGGACGATTGCTCGCACACCGAAAGTGCCAGCCAGTCAAGCTCTTGCTGCTCCTCACCGGCCATTCCCAGCGCACCTACAGCACCACAGACATCAGGGCTCCGGGCTTTCCCTGACCAACAGGGCTTCGACGTTTACAACTAGCTAAACCTGGGCTCCCACTAAAAAAAAATCCCGAAAAATCAGAAACGTTCGACGATTCCTCGCACACCGAAAGTGCCAGCCTGTCAAGCTCTTGCTGCTCCTCCCCGGCCATTGGCAGCGCATCTACAGCACCACAGATATCAGGGCTCCGGGCTTTCCCTGACCAACAGGGCTTCGACGATTACCACCAGCTGCACGTGGCCGCCCACTGAAAAAAATAAACGAAAATTCACGAACATCGGACGATTACTCCCACACCGAAAGTGCCAGACAGTCAAGCTCTAGCTGCTCCTCACCGGCCATTCCCAGCGCATCTACAGCACCACAGATATCGGGGCTCTGGGCTTTCCCTACCCAACAGGGCTTCGACGTTTACCACCAGGTCAACCTGGGCGCCCAGTGAATAAAAACCCTGAAAAAATCACAAACGTCCGACGATTGCTGCCACACCCAACGTTCCAGCCATTCAAGCTCTTGCTGCTACTCACCTCCCATTCCCAGCGCATCTACAGCACCACAGACATCGGGGCTCTGGGCTTTCCCTGACCAACAGGGCTTCGACATTTACCACCAGCTGAACCTGGGCGCCCACTGAAAAAAATAAACGAAAAATCATGAACATCGGACGATTGCTCCCACACCGAAAGTGCCAGCAACTCAAGCTCTTGCTGCTACTCACCGGACTTTGGCAGTGCATCTACAGCACCACAGACATCGGGGCTCCGGGCTTTCCCTGACCAACAGGGCTTTGACGTTTACCACCAGCTGCACCTGGGCGCCCACTGAAAAAAAATCCCAAAAAATCACGAACGTCGGACGATTGCTCCCACACCGAAAGTGCCAGCCTGTGAAGCTCTTGCTGCTCCTCACCGGCCATTCCCAGCGCATCTACAGCACCACAGACATCGGGGCTCCGGGCTTGCCCTGACCAACAGGGCTTCGACGTTTACCACTCGCTGAACCTGGGCTCCCACTGAAAAGAACCCCGAAAAATCACTAACATCGGACGATTGCTCCCACACCGAAAGTTCCAGCCAGTCAAGCTCTTGCTGCTCCTCCCCGGCCACTGGCAGCGCATCTACAACACCGCAGACATCGGGGCTCCGAGCTTTCCCTGACGAACAGGGCTTCGACGTTTACCACTCACTGTACCTGGGCTCCCACTGAAAAGAACCCCGAAAAATCACGAACATCGGACGATTGCTCCCACACCCAACGTTCCAGCCAGTCAAGCTCTTGCTGCTCCTCCCCGGCCACTGGCAGCGCATCTACAGCACCGCAGATATCGGGGCTCCGGGCTTTCCCTGACCAACAGGGCTTCGACGTTTACCACCAGCTGCACCTGGGCGCCCCCTGAAATAAAACCCCGAAAAATCACAAACGTCGGACGATTCCTCCCACACAAAAAGTGCCAGCAACTCAAGCTCTTGCTGTTCCTCACCGGACTTTGGCAGTGCATCTACAGCACCACAGACATCACAGCTCCGGGCTTTCCCTGACCAACAGGGCTTCGACGTTTACCACCAGCTGCACCTGGGCGCCCACTGGAAAAAATAAACAAAATATCACGAACATCAGACGATTGCTCCCACACCGAAAGTGCCAGCCAGTCAAGCTCATGCTGCTTCTAACCAGCAATTCCCAGCGCATCTACAGCGCCACAGACATCGGGGCTCCGGGCTTTCCCTGACCAACAGGGCTTCGACGTTTACCACCCGCTGCAGCTGGGCGCCCACTGAAATAAAACCCCGAAAAATCACGAACGTCGGACGATTGCTCCCACAACGAAAGTGCCAGCCAGTCAAGCTCTTGCTGCTCCTCACCGGCCATTCCCAGCACATCTACAGCACCACAGACATCGGGGCTCCGGGCTTTCCCTGACCAACAGGGCTTCGACGTTTACCACCCGCTGCAGCTGGGCGCCCACTGAAATAAAACCCCGAAAAATCACGAACGTCGGACGATTGCTCCCACAACGAAAGTGCCAGCCAGTCAAGCTCTTGCTGCTCCTCACCGGCCATTCCCAGCACATCTACAGCACCACAGACATCGGGGCTCCGGGCTTTCCCTGACCAACAGGGCTTCGACGTTTACCACCCGCTGCACATGGGCGCCCACTAAAAAAAATAAACGAAATATCACAAACATGAGACGATTCCTGCCACACCTTAAATGCCAGCCAGTCAAGCTCATGCTGCTTCTCACCAGCCATTCCCAGCGCATCTACAGCATCACAGACATCGGGGCTCCGGGCTTTCCCTGACCAACAGGGCTTCGACGTTTACCACCAGCTGCACCTGGGCGCCCCCTGAAATAAAACCCCGAAAAATCACAAACGTCGGACGGTTCCTCCCACACAAAAAGTGCCAGCAACTCAAGCTCTTGCTGTTCCTCACCGGACTTTGGCAGTGCATCTACAGCACCACAGACATCACAGCTCCGGGCTTTCCCTGACCAACAGGGCTTCGACGTTTACCACCAGCTGCACCTGGGCGCCCACTGGAAAAAATAAACAAAATATCACGAACATCAGACGATTGCTCCCACACCGAAAGTGCCAGCCAGTCAAGCTCATGCTGCTTCTCACCAGCCATTCCCAGCGCATCTACAGCATCACAGACATCGGGGCTCCGGGCTTTCCCTGACCAACAGGGCTTCGAAGTTTACCACCAGCTGCACCTGGGCGCCCACTGAAATAAAACCCCGAAAAATCACGAACGGCGGACAATTGCTCCCACACCGAAAGTGCCAGACAGTCAACCTCTAGCTGCTCCTCACCGGGCATTCCCAGCGCATCTACAGCACCACAGACATCGGGGCTCCGGGCTTTCCCTGACCAACAGGGCTTCGACGTTTACCACCAGCTGCACCTGATTTCCCACTGAAAAAAAACCCTGAAAAATCAAAAACGTCGGACGATTGATCCCACACCGAAAGTGCCAGCAACTCAAGCTCTTGCTGCTACTCCCCTCCCATTCCCAGCGCATCTACAGCACCACAGACATCGGGGCTCTGGGCTTTCCCTGACCAACAGGGCTTCGACGTTTACCACCAGCTGAACCTGGGCGCCCACTGAAAATAACCCCCAAAAATCACGAACGTCGGACGATTGCACCCACATCGAAAGTACCAGCACGTCAGCCTCTTGCTGCTCCTCCCCGGCCATTGGCCGCGCATCTACAGCACCGCAGACATCGGGGCTACGGGCTTTCCCTGACCAACAGGGCTTCGACGTTTACCACCAGCTGCACCTGGGCGCCCACTGAAATAAAACCCCGAAAAATCACGAACGTCCGACGATTGCTCCCACACCAAAAGTGCCAGGAACTCAAGCTCTTGCTGCTCCTCACCGGCCATTGCCAGCGCATCTACAGCACCACAGACATCGGGGCTCCGGGCTTTCCCTGACCAACAGGGCTTCGACGTTTACCACCAGCTGCACCTGGGCGCCCAGTGAATAAAAATCCCCAAAAATCACAAACGTCCGACGATTGCTCCCACACCCAACGTGCCAGACAGTCAAGCTCTTGCTGCTCCTCACCAGCCATTGGAGGCGCATCTACAGCACCACAGACATCGGGGCTCCGAGCTTTCCCTGACCAACAGGGCTTCGAAGTTTACCACCAGCTGCACCTGGACGCCCACTGAAATAAAACCCCGAAAAATCACGAACGTCGAACGATTGCTCCAACACCAAAAGTGCCAGCAACTCAAGCCCTTGCTGCTCCTCCCCGGCCATTGGCAGCGCATCTACAGCACCACAGATATCGGGGCTCCAAGCTTTCCCTGACCAACAGGGCTTCGACGTTTACCACCAGCTGAACCTGGGCGCCCACTGAAATAAAACCCCGAAAAATAACAAACGTCGGACGATTCCTCCCACACCGAAAGTGCCAGCAACTCAAGCTCTTGCTGCTACTCACCGGACTTTGGCAGTGCATCTACAGCACCACAGACATCGGGGCTCCGGGCTTTCCCTGACCAACAGGGCTTCGAAGTTTACCACCAGCTGCACCTGATTGCCCACTGAAAAAAAACCCTGAAAAATCAAAAACGTCGGACGATTGATCCCACACCGAAAGTGCCAGCAACTCAAGCTCTTGCTGCTCCTCACCGGCCAATGGCAGCGCATCTACAGCACCACAGACATCGGGGCTCTGGGCTTTCCCTGACCAACAGGGCTTCGACTTTTAACACCAGGTGAACCTGTGCGCCCCCTGAAAAAAAAACCCCAAAAATCACAAATGTCGGACGATTCCTGCCACACCTTAAATGCCAGCCTGTCAAGCTCTTGCTGCTCCTCACCGCACATTCCCAGCGCATCTACAGCACCACAGATATCGGGGCTCCGGGCTTTCCCTGACCAACAGGGCTTCGACGTTTACACCCAGCTGCACCTGGGAGCCCACTGAAAAAAACCCCGAAAAATCACGAACGTCGGACGATTCCTCCCACACCGAAAGTGCCAGCAACTCAAGCTCTTGCTGCTACTCACCGGACTTTGGCAGTTCATCTACAGCACCACAGACATCGGGGTTCTGCGCTTTCCCTGAACAACAGGGCTTCGACGTTTACCACCAGCTGCACCTGGGCGCCCACTGAAAAAAATAAACGAAAAATCACGAACATCGGACGATTGCTCCCACACCGAAAGTGCCAGCCTGTCAAGCTCTTGCTGCTCCTCACCGCACATTCCCAGCGCATCTACAGCACCACAGATATCGGGGCTCCGGGCTTTCCCTGACCAACAGGGCTTCGACGTTTACACCCAGCTGCACCTGGGAGCCCACTGAAAAAAACCCCGAAAAATCACGAACGTCGGACGATTCCTCCCACACCGAACGTGCCAGCAACTCAAGCTCTTGCTGCTACTCACCGGACTTTGGCAGTTCATCTACAGCACCACAGACATCGGGGTTCTGCGCTTTCCCTGAACAACAGGGCTTCGACGTTTACCACCAGCTGCACCTGGGCGCCCACTGAAAAAAATAAACGAAAAATCACGAACATCGGACGATTGCTCCCACACCGAAAGTGCCAGCCAGTCAAGCTCTTGCTGCTCCTCACCGGCCATTCCCAGCGCACCTACAGCACCACAGACATCAGGGCTCCGGGCTTTCCCTGACCAACAGGGCTTCGACGTTTACAACTAGCTAAACCTGGGCTCCCACTAAAAAAAAATCCCGAAAAATCAGAAACGTTCGACAATTCCTCGCACACCGAAAGTGCCAGCCTGTCAAGCTCTTGCTGCTCCTCCCCGGCCATTGGCAGCGCATCTACAGCACCACAGATATCAGGGCTCCGGGCTTTCCCTGACCAACAGGGCTTCGACGATTACCACCAGCTGCACGTGGCCGCCCACTGAAAAAAATAAACGAAAATTCACGAACATCGGACGATTACTCCCACACCGAAAGTGCCAGACAGTCAAGCTCTAGCTGCTCCTCACCGGCCATTCCCAGCGCATCTACAGCACCACAGATATCGGGGCTCCGGGCTTTCCCTGACCAACAGGGCTTCGACGTTTACCACCCGCTGCACCAGGGCTCCCACTGAAATAAAACCCCGAAAAATCACGAACATCGGACGATTCCTCCCACACCGAAAGTGCCAGCAACTCAAGCTCTTGCTGTTCCTCACCAGCCATTGGCAGCGCATCTACAGCACCACAGACATCGGGGCTCTGGGCTTTCCCTACCCAACAGGGCTTCGACGTTTACCACCAGGTGAACCTGGGCGCCCAGTGAATAAAAACCCTGAAAAAATCACAAACGTCCGACGATTGCTGCCACACCCAACGTTCCAGCCATTCAAGCTCTTGCTGCTACTCACCTCCCATTCCCAGCGCATCTACAGCACCACAGACATCGGGGCTCTGGGCTTTCCCTGACCAACAGGGCTTCGACATTTACCACCAGCTGAACCTGGGCGCCCACTGAAAAAAATAAACGAAAAATCATGAACATCGGACGATTGCTCCCACACCGAAAGTGCCAGCAACTCAAGCTCTTGCTGCTCCTCACCGGCCATTCCCAGTGCATCTACAGCACCACAGACATCGGGGCTCCGGGCTTTCCCTGACCAACAGGGCTTTGACGTTTACCACCAGCTGCACCTGGGCGCCCACTGAAAAAAAATACCAAAAAATCACGAACGTCGGACGATTGCTCCCACACCAAAAGTGCCAGCCTGTGAAGCTCTTGCTGCTCCTCACCGGCCATTCCCAGCGCATCTACAGCACCACAGACATCGGGGCTCCGGGCTTTCCCTGACCAACAGGGCTTCGACGTTTACCACTCGCTGAACCTGGGCTCCCACTGAAAAGAACCCCGAAAAATCACGAACATCGGACGATTGCTCCCACACCGAAAGTTCCAGCCAGTCAAGCTCTTGCTGCTCCTCCCCGGCCACTGGCAGCGCATCTACAGCACCGCAGACATCGGGGCTCCAGGCTTTCCCTGACCAACAGGGCTTCGACGTTTACCACCAGCTGCACCTGGGCTCCCACTGAAATAAAACCCCGAAAAATCACGAACGTCGGACGATTGCTCCCACACCGAAATTGCCAGCCCGTCAAGCTGTAGGTGCTCCTCACCTTCCATTCCCAGTGCATCTACAACACCACAGACATCGGGGCTCCGAGCTTTCCCTGACCAACAGGGCTTCGACATTTACCAACAGCTGCACCTGGGCTCCCACTGAAATAAAACCCCGAAAAATCACGAACGTCGGACGATTGCTCCCACACCGAAAGTGCCAGCCAGTCAAGCTCTTGCTGTTCCTCACCGGCCATTGGCAGCGCATCTACAGCACCACAGACATCGAGGCTCCGGGCTTTCCCTGACCAACAGGGCTTCGACCTTTAACATCAGCTGCACCTGGGCTCCCACTGAAAAAAAAACCCAAATAATCACAAATGTCGGATGATTGCTCCCACACCGAAAGTGCCAGCCAGTCAACCTCTTGCTGCTCCTCACCGGCCATTCCCAGGGCATCTACAACACCGCAGACATCGGGGCTCCGGGCTTTCCCTGACCAACAGGGCTTCGACGTTTACCACTCGCTGAACCTGGGCTCCCACTGAAAAGAACCCCGAAAAATCACGAACATCGGACGATTGCTCCCACACCGAAAGTGCCAGCCAGTCAAGCTGTTGCTGCTACTCACCAGACTTTGGCAGTCCATCTACAGCACCACAGACATCGGGGTTCTGCGCTTTCCCTGACCAACAGGGCTTCGACGTTTACCACCAGTTGCACCTGGGCGCCCACTGATAAAAATAAACGAAAAATCACGAACATCGGACGATTGCTCCCACACCGAAAGTGCCAGCCAGTCAAGCTCTTCCTGCTCCTCACCGGCCATTGGCAGCGCATCTACAGCATCACAGACATCGGGGCTCTGGGCTTTCCCTGACCAACAGGGCTTCGACATTTACCACGCGCTGCACCTGGGCGCCCACTGAAAAAAATAAACGAAAAATCACAAACGTCGGACGATTGCTCCCACACCAAAAGTGCCAGCCAGTCAAGCTCTAGCTGCTCCTCACCGGCCATTGCCAGCCCATCTACAGCACCACAGACATCGGGGCTCCGGGCTTTCCCTGACCAACAGGGCTTCGAAATTTACCACCGGCTGCACCTGGGCTCCCACTGAAATAAAACCCCGAAAAATCACGAACATCGGACGATTGCTCCCACACCGAAAGTGCCAGCCAGTCAAGCCCTTGCTGCTCCTCACCGGACATTGGCAGTGCATCTACAGCACCACAGACATCGGGGCTCCGGGCTTTCCCTGACCAACAGGGCTTCGACGTTTACCACTCGCTGCACCTGGGCGCCCACTGAAAAGAACCCCGAAAAATCACGAACGTCGGACGATTGCTCCCACACCAAAAGTGCCAGCCTGTCAAGCTCTAGCTGCTCCTCACCAGCCATTCCCAGCGCATCTACAGCACCACAGACATCGGGGCTCCGGGCTTTCCCTGACCAACAGGGCTTCGACATTTACCACCAGCTGAACTTGGGCGCCCACTGGAAAAAAAATCCCAAAATATCACAAACGTCGGACGACTGCTCCCACACCGAAAATCCCAGCCAGTCAAGCTCTTGCTGCTCCTCACCGGCCATTGCCAGCCCATCTACAGCACCACAGACATCGGGGCTCCGGGCTTTCCCTGACCAACAGGGCTTCGACGTTTACCACTAGCTGCACCTGGGCGCCCACTGAAAAAAAATCCCGAAATATCACGAACGTCGGACGATTCCTCCCACAACAAAAGTGCCAGCCAGTTAAGCTCTTGCTGCTACTCACCGGACTTTGGCAGTGCATCTACAGCACCACAGACATCGGGGCTCCGGGCTTTCCCTGACCAACAGGGCTTCGACATTTACCACCAGCTGCACCTGCGTGCCCACTGAACAAAATAAACTAAAAATCACGAACATCGGACGATTGCTCCCACACCGAAAGTGCCAGCCAGTCAAGCTCTTGCTGCTCCTCACCGGCCATTGGCAGCGCATCTACAGCACCACAGACATCGGGGCTCCGGGCTTTCCCTGACCAACAGGGCTTCGACGTTTACCACCCGCTGCACCTGGGCGCCCACTGAAATAAAACCCCGAAAAATCACGAACGTAGGACGATTGCTCCCACAACGAAAGTGGCAGCAACTCAAGCTCTTGCTGCTACTCACCAGACTTTGGCAGTGCATCTACAGCACCACAGACATCGGGGTTCTGCGCTTTCCCTGACCAACAGGGCTTCGACATTTACCACCAGCTGCACCTGGGTGCCCACTGAAAAAAAAACCCCCGAAATCACAAACATCGGACGATTCCTGCCACACCTTAAATGCCAGCCTGTCAACCTCTTGCTGCTCCTCCCCGGCCATTCCCAGCGCATGTAGAATACCACAGACATCAGGGCTCCGGGCTTTCCCTGACCAACAGGGCTTCGACGTTTACCACTCGCTGAACCTGGGCTCCCACTGAAAAGAACCCCGAAAAATCACGAACGTCGGACGATTGCTCCCACACCAAAAGTGCCAGCCAGTCAAGCTGTTGCTGCTCCTCACCGGCCACTGGCAGCGAATCTACAGCACCACAGACATCGGGGCTCCGGGCTTTCCCTGACCAACAGGGCTTCGACGTTTACCACCAGCTGCACCTGGTTGCCCACTGAAAAAAAACCCTGAAAAGTCAAAAACGTCGGACGATTGCTCCCACACCGAAAGTGCCAGCCAGTCAAGCTCATGCTGCTCCTTACCGGCCATTCCCAGCGCATCTACAGCACCACAGACATCGGGGCTCCGGGCTTTCCCTGACCAACAGGGCTTCGACGTTTACCACCAGCTCAACCTGGGCGCCCACTGAAATAAAACCCGAAAAATCACGAACGTCGGACGATTGCTCCCACACCGAAAGTGCCAGCCAGCCAAGCTCTTGCTGCTCCTCACCGGCCATTGGCAGCGCATCTACAGCACCACAGACATCGGGGCTCTGCGCTTTCCCTGACCAACAGGGCTTCGACATTTACCACCAGCTGCACCTGGGCGCCCACTGAAAAAAACCCCGAAAAATCACGAACGTCGGACAATTGCACCCACATCGAAAGTGCCAGCATGTCAGCCTCTTGCTGCTCCTCACCGGCCATTGGCAGCGCATCTACAGCACCACAGACATCGGGGCTCGGGGCTTTCCCTGACCAACAGGGAAACGACGTTTACCACCAGCTGAACCTCGGCACCCACTGAAAAAAATAAACGAAAAATCACGAAGATCAGACGATTGCTCCCACACCGAAAGAGCCAGCAACTCAAGCTCATGCTGCTACTCACCGTACTTTGGCAGTGCATCTACAGCACCACAGACATCGGGGCTCCGAGCTTTCCCTGACCAACAGGGCTTCAACGTTTACCACCAGCTGAACCTGGGCGCCCAGTGAAAAAAACCCCGAAAAATCACGAACGTCAGACGATTGCACACACATCGAAAGTGCCAGCATGTCAGACTCTTGCTGCTCCTCAGATCCCATTCCCAGCGCATCTACAGCACCACAGACATCGGGGTTCTGCGCTTTCCCTGAACAACAGGGCTTCGACATTTACCAACAGCTGCACCTGGGCGCCCACTGAAATAAAACCCCGAAAAATCACGAACGTCGGACGATTGCTCCCACAACCAAAGTGCCAGCAACTCAAGCTCTTGCTGCTACTCACCGGACTTTGGCAGTGCATCTACAGCACCACAGACATTGGGGTTCTGCGCTTTCCCTGACCAACAGGGCTTCGACGTTTACCACCAGCTGAACCTGGGCGCCAACTGAAAGTAAAACCCCGAAAAATCACGAACGTCGGACGATTGCTCCCACACCAAAAGTCCCAGCCAGTCAAGCTCTTGCTGCTCATTACCGGCCATTGGCAGCGCATCTACAGCACCACAGACATCGGGGCTCCGGGCTTTCCCTGACCAACAGGGCTTCGACGTTTACCACCAGCTGAACCTGGGCGCCAACTGAAATAAAACCCCAAAAAATCACGAACGTCAAACGATTGCTCCCACACCAAAAGTGCCAGCCAGTCAAGCTCTTGCAGCTACTCACCGGACTTTGGCAGTGCATCTACAGCACCACAGACATCGGGGTTCTGCGCTTTCCCTGAACATCAGGGCTTCGAAGTTTACCACCAGCTGCACCTGGTTGCGCACTGAAAAAAAACCCTGAAAAATGACGAACGTCGGACGATTGCTCCCACACCGAAAGTGCCAGCTAGTCAAGCTCTTGCTGCTCCTCACCGGACAGTGGCAGCGCATCTACAGCACCACAGACATCGGGGCTCCGGGCTTTCCCTGACCAACAGGGGTTCGACGTTTACCACCAGCTGCACCTGGGTGCCCCCTGAAAAAAAAACCCCCAAAATCACAAATGTCAGACGATTCCTGCCACACCTTAAATGCCAGCCTGTCAAGCTCTTGCTGCTCCTCACCGCCCATTCCCAGCGCATCTACAGCACCACAGACATCGGGGCTGTGGACTTTCCTTGACCAACAGGGCTTCAACGTTTACCACCAGCTGAACCTGGGCGCCCAGTGAAAAAAATAAAAGAAAAATCACGAACATCGGACGATTGCTCCCACACCGAAAGTGCCAGCATGTCAGCCTCTTGCTGCTCCTCACCGGCCATTGGCAGCGCATCTACAGCACCACAGACATCGGGGCTCTGGGCTTTCCCTGACCAACAGGGCTTCGACGTTTACCACCAGCTGGACCTGGGTACCCCCTGAAAAAAATAAACGAAAAATCACGAAGATCAGACGATTGCTCCCACACCGGAAGTGCCAGCCAGTCAAGCTCTTGCTGCTCCTCACCGGCCATTCCCAGCGCATCTACAGCACCACAGACATCGGGGCTCTGGGCTTTCCCTGACCAACAGGGCTTCGACATTTACCACCAGCTGCACCTGGGCGCCCACTGAAAGTAAAACCCCGAAAAATCACGAACGTCGGACGATTGCTCCCACACCAAAAGTGCCAGCAACTCAAGCTCTGGCTGCTGCTCACCGGCCATTGCCAGCGCATCTACAGCACCACAGACTTCGGGGCTCCGGGCTTTCCCTGACCAACAGGGCTTCGACGTTTACCACCAGCTGAACCTGGGCGCCCAGTGAATAAAAATCCCCAAAAATCACAAACGTCCGACGATTGCTCCCACACCCAACGTGCCAGACAGTCAAGCTCTTGCAGCTCCTCACCAGCCATTGCCAGCGCATCTACAGCACCACAGAGATCGGGGCTCCAGGCATTCCCTGACCAACAGGGCTTCGACGTTTACCACCAGCTGCACCTGGGCTCCCACTGAAATAAAACCCCGAAAAATCACGAATGTCGGATGATTGCTCCCACACCAAAAGTGCCAGCAACTCAAGCTCTTGCTGCTCCTCACCTCCCACTCCCAGCGCATCTACAGCACCACAGACATCGGGGCTCTGGGCTTTCCCTGACAAACAGGGCTTCGACATTTACCACCAGCTGCACCTGGGCGCCCACTGAAATAAAAGCTCGAAAAATCACGAACATCGGACGATTGCTCCCACACCAAAAGTGCCAGCAACTCAAACTCTTGCTGCTCTTCACCGGAGTTTGGCAGTGCATCTACAGCACCACAGACATCGGGGTTCTGCGCTTTCCCTGACCAACAGGGCTTCGACGTTTACCACCAGCTGAACCTGGGCGCCCGCTGAAAAAAATAAAAGAAAAATCACGAACGTCGGACGATTGCTCCCACAGCAAAAGTGCCAGCCAGTCAAGCTCTTGCTGCTCCTCACCAGCCATTCCCAGCGCATCTACAGCACCACAGACATCGGGGCTCCGGGCTTTCTCTGACCAACAGGGCTTCGACGTTTACCACCAGCTGCACCTGGTTGCCCACTGAAAAAAAAACCCTGAAAAATCAAAAACGTCGGACGATTGATCCCACACCGAAAGTGCCAGCCAGTCAAGCTCTTGCTGTTCCTCACCGGCCATTGGCAGCGCATGTACAGCACCACAGACATCGGGGCTCTGGGCTTTCCCTGACGATCAGGGCTTCGACGTTTACCATCAGCTGCACCTGGGCGCCCACTGAAAAGAACCCCGAAAAATCACGAACATCGGACGATTGCTCCCACACCGAAAGTGCCAGCAACTCAAGCTCTTGCTGCTCCTCACCGGCCACTGGCAGCGCATCTACAGCACCACAGACATCGGGGCTCCGGGCTTTCCCTGACGAACCGGGCTTCGACATTTACCACCAGCTGCACCTGGGTGCCCCCTGAAAAAAAAACCCCAAAAATCACAAACGTCGGACGATTCCTGCCACACCTTAAATGCCAGCCTGTCAAGCTCTTGCTGCTCCTCACCGGCCATTCCCAGCGCATCTACAACACCGCAGACATCGGGGCTCCGGGCTTTCCCTGACCAACAGGGCTTCGACGTTTACCACTCGCTGAACCTGGGCTCCCACTGAAAAGAACCCCGAAAAATCACGAACATTGGACGATTGCTCCCACACCGAAAGTTCCAGCCAGTCAAGCTCTTGCTGCTCCTCCCCGGCCACTGGCAGCGCATCTACAACACCACAGACATCGGGGCTCCGAGCTTTCCCTGACGAACAGGGCTTCGACGTTTACCACTCGCTGCACCTGGGCTCCCACTGAAAAGAACCCCGAAAAATCACGAACATCGGACGATTGCTCCCACACCGAAAGTTCCAGCCAGTCAAGCTCTTGCTGTTCCTCCCCGGCCACTGGCAGCGCATCTACAGCACCACAGACATCGGGGCTCCGACCTTTCCCTGACCAACAGGGCTTCGACGTTTACCACCAGCTGCACCTGGGCGCCCACTGAAATAAAACCCCGAAAAATCACAAACGTCGGACGATTCCTCCCCCACAGAAAGTGCCAGCAACTCAAGCTCTTGCTGTTCCTCACCGGACTTTGGCAGTGCATCTACAGCACCACAGACATCACGGCTCCGGGCTTTCCCTGACCAACAGGGCTTCGACGTTTACCACCAGCTGCACCTGGGCGCCCACTGAAATAAAACCCCGAAAAATCACGAACGTCGGACGATTGCTCCCACAACGAAAGTGCCAGCCAGTCAAGCCCTTGCTGCTCCTCCCCGGCCATTGGCAGCGCATCTACAGCACCACAGACATCGTGGCTCCGGGCTTTCCCTGACCAACAGGCCTTCGATATTTACCACCAGCTGCACCTGGTTGCCCAGTGAAAATAAACCCTGAAAAATGACGAACGTCGGACGATTGCTCCCACACCAAAAGTGCCAGCCAGTCAAGCTCATGCTGCTCCTCACCGGACAGTGGCAGTGCATCTACAACACCACAGACATCGGGGCTCCGGGCATTCCCTGACGAACAGGGCTTCGACGTTTACCACTCGCTGCACCTTGGCTCCCACTGAAAAGAACACCGAAAAATCACGAACGTCGGACGATTGCTCTCACACCAAAAGTGCCAGACAGTCAAGCTCTTGCTGCTGCTCACCGGCCATTGCCAGCCCATCTACAGCACGACAGACATCGGGGCTCCGGGCTTTCCCTGACCAACAGGGCTTCGACGTTTACCACCCGCTGCAGCTGGGCGCCGACTGAAATAAAACCCCGAAAAATCACGAACGTCGGACGATTCCTCCCACAACAAAAGTGCCAGCCAGTCAAGCTCTTGCTGCTCCTCACCAGCCATTGGAGGCGCATCTACAGCACCACAGACATCGGGGCTCCGGGCATTCCCTGACCAACAGGGCTTCGACATTTACCACCAGCTGCACCTGGGCGCCCACTGAAATAAAACCCCGAAAAATCACGAACGTCGGACGATTCCTCCCACACCGAAAGTGCCAGCCAGTCAAGCTCATGCTGCGACTCACCTCCCATTCCCAGCGCATCTACAGCACCACAGACATCGGGGCTCCGGGCTTTCCCTGACCAACAGGGCTTCGAAGTTTACCACCAGCTGCACCTGGGCGCCCACTGAAAAAAAATCCCGAAAAATCACGAACGTCGGACGATTCCTCCCACACCGAAAGTGCCAGCAACTCAAGCTCTTGCTGCTACTCACCGGACTTTGGCAGTGCATCTACAGCACCACAGACATCGGGGTTCTGCGCTTTCTTTGACCAACAGGGCTTCGACGTTTACCACCAGCTGAACCTGGGCACCCGCTGAGAAAAATAAAAGAAAAATCACGAACATCGGACGATTGTTCCCATAGCAAAAGTGCCAGCCAGTCAAGCTCTTGCTGCTCCTCACCGGCCATTCCCAGCCCATCTACAGCACCACAGACATCGGGGCTCCGGGCTTTCCCTGACCAACAGGGCTTCGACGTTTACCACCAGCTGAACCTGGGCGCCCAGTGAATAAAAATCCCCAAAAATTACAAACGTCCGACGATTGCTCCCACACTGAAAGTGCCAGCAACTCAAGCTCTTGCTGCTCCTCACCGCCCATTCCCAGCGCATCTACAGCACCACAGACATCGGGGATCCGGGCTTTCCGTGACCAACAGGTCTTCGACGTTTACCACCAGCTGCACCTGTGCGCCCACTGAAAGTAAAACCCCGAAAAATCACGAACGTCGGACGATTGCTCCCACACCGAAAGTGCCAGCCAGTCAAGCTGTAGGTGCTCATCACCTTCCATTCCCAGCGCATCTACAGCACCACAGACATCGGGGCTCCGAGCTTTCCCTGACCAACAGGGCTTCGACATTTACCACCAGCTGCACCTGGGCGCCCACTGAAAGTAAAACCGCGAAGAATCACGAACGTCGGACGATTGCTCCCACACCGAAAGTGCCAGCCAGTCAAGCTGTAGGTGCTCATCACCTTCCATTCCCAGCGCATCTACAGCACCACAGACATCGGGGCTCCGGGCTTTCCCTGACCAACAGGGCTTCGACGTTTACCACCAGTTGCACCTGGGCACCCACTGAAAAAAAAAAACCCCCAAAATCACAAACATCAGACGATTGCTCCCACACCGAAAGTGCCAGCCAGTCAAGCTCTTTGTGCTCCTCACCGGTCATTGGCGGCGCATCTACAGCACCACAGACATCGGGGCTCCGGGCTTTCCCTGACCAACAGGGCTTCGACGTTTACACCCAGCTGCACCTGGGCGCCCACTGAAATAAAACCCCGAAAAATAACAAACGTCGGACGATTCCTCCCACACCGAAAGTGCCAGCAACTCAAGCTCTTGCTGCTCCTCACCGGACTTTGGCAGTTCATCTACAGCACCACAGACATCACGGCTCCGGGCTTTCCCTGACCAACAGGGCTTCGACGTTTACCACCAGCTGCACCTGGGCGCCCACTGAAATAAAACCCCGAAAAATCACGAACGTCGGACGATTGCTCCCACAACGAAAGTGCCAGCCAGTCAAGCTCTTGCTGCTCCTCACCGGCCATTGGCAGCGCATCTATAGCACCACAGACATCGTGGCTCCGGGCTTTCCCTGACCAACAGGCCTTCGATATTTACCACCAGCTGCACCTGGTTGCCCAGTGAAAATAAACCCTGAAAAATGACGAACGTCGGACGATTGCTCCCACACCAAAAGTGCCAGCCAGTCAAGCTCATGCTGCTCCTGACCGGACAGTGGCAGTGCATCTACAACACCACAGACATCGGGGCTCCGGGCATTCCCTGACGAACAGGGCTTCGACGTTTACCACTCGCTGCACCTGGGCTCCCACTGAAAAGAACACCGAAAAATCACGAACGTCGGACGATTGCTCTCACACCAAAAGTGCCAGACAGTCAAGCTCTTGCTGCTGCTCACCGGCCATTGCCAGCCCATCTACAGCACGACAGACATCGGGGCTCCGGGCTTTCCCTGACGAACAGGGCTTCGACGTTTACCACCAGCTGCACCTGGGCGCCCATTGGAAAAAATAAACGAAATATCACGAACATCAGACGAGTGCTCCCACACCGAAAGTGCCAGCCAGTCAAGCTCATGCTGCTTCTCACCAGCAATTCCCAGCGCATCTACAGCACCACAGACATCGGGGCTCCGGGCTTTCCCTGACCAACAGGCCTTCGACGTTTACCACCCGCTGCAGCTGGGCGCCCACTGAAATAAAACCCCGAAAAATCACGAACGTCGGACGATTGCTCCCACAACAAAAGTGCCAGCCAGTCAAGCTCTTGCTGCTCCTCACCAGCCATTGGCAGCGCATCTACAGCACCACAGACATCGGGGCTCCGGGCTTTCCCTGACCAACAGGGCTTCGACGTTTACCACCAGCTGAACCTGGGCGCCCAGTGAATAAAAATCCCCAAAAATCACAAACGTCCGACGATTGCTCCCACACTGAAAGTGCCAGCAACTCAAGCTCTTGCTGCTCCTCACCGCCCATTCCCAGCGCATCTACAGCACCACAGACATCGGGGATCCGGGCTTTCCGTGACCAACAGGGCTTCGACGTTTACCACCAGCTGCACCTGTGCGCCCACTGAAAGTAAAACCCCGAAAAATCACGAACGTCGGACGATTGCTCCCACACCGAAAGTGCCAGCCAGTCAAGCTGTAGGTGCTCATCACCTTCCATTCCCAGCGCATCTACAGCACCACAGACATCGGGGCTCCGGGCTTTCCCTGACCAACAGGGCTTCGACATTTACCACCAGCTGCACCTGGGCGCCCACTGAAAGTAAAACCGCGAAGAATCACGAACGTCGGACGATTGCTCCCACACCGAAAGTGCCAGCCAGTCAAGCTCTTGCTGCTCCTCACCGGCCATTGGCAGCGCATCTACAGCACCACAGACATCGGGGATCCGGGCTTTCCCTGACGAACAGGGCTTCGACGTTTACCACCAGCTGCACCTGGGCTCCCACTGAAATAAAACCCCGAAAAATCACGAACGTCGGACGATTGCTCCCACACCAAGAGTGCCAGCAACTCAAGCTCTTGCTACCCCTCACCGGCCATTCCCAGCGCATCTACAGCACCACAGACATCGGGGCTCCGGGCGTTCCCTGAACAACAGGGCTTCGACGTTTACCACCAGTTGCACCTGGGCACCCACTGAAAAAAAAAAACCCCCAAAATCACAAACATCAGACGATTGCTCCCACACCGAAAGTGCCAGACAGTCAAGCTCTTTGTGCTCCTCACCAGTCATTGGCGGCGCATCTACAGCACCACAGACATCGGGGCTCCGGGCTTTCCCTGACCAACAGGGCTTCGACGTTTACACCCAGCTGCACCTGGGCGCCCACTGAAATAAAACCCCGAAAAATAACAAACGTCGGACGATTCCTCCCACACCGAAAGTGCCAGCAACTCAAGCTCTTGCTGCTCCTCACCGGACTTTGGCAGTTCATCTACAGCACCACAGACATCGGGGTTCTGCGCTTTTCCTGACCAACAGGGCTTCGACGTTTACCACCAGCTGCACCTGGGCGCCCACTGAAAAAACTAAACGAAAAATCACGAACATCGGACGATTGCTCCCACACCGAAAGTGCCAGCCTGTCAAGCTCTTGCTGCTCCTCACCGCCCATTCCCAGCGCATCTACAGCACCACAGACATCGGGGCTCCGGGCTTTCCCTGACCAACAGGGCTTCGACATTTACCACCAGCTGCACCTGGGCTCCCAATGAAATAAAACCCCGAAAAATCACGAACGTCGGACGATTGCTCCCACACCGAAAGTGCCAGCCAGTCAAGCTCTTGCTGTTCCTCACCGGACAGTGGCAGTGCATGTACAGCACCACAGACATCGGGGCTCCGGGCTTTCCCTGACCAACAGGGCTTCGACGTTTACCACTCGCTGAACCTGGGCTCCCACTGAAAAGAACCCCGAAAAATCACGAACATCGGACGATTGCTCCCACACCAAAAGTGCCAGACAGTCAAGCTCTTGCTGCTCCTCACCGGCCATTCCCAGCGCATCTACAGCACCACAGACATCACGGCTCCGGGCTTTCCCTGACCAACAGGGCTTCGACGTTTACAACTAGCTAAACCTGGGCTCCCACTAAAAAAAAATTCTGAAAAATCAGAAACGTCCGACGATTACTCGCACACCGAAAGTGCCAGCCAGTCAAGCTCTTGCTGCTCCTCACCGCCCATTCCCAGCGCATCTACAGCACCACAGATATCGAGGCTCCGGGCTTTCCCTGACCAACAGGGCTTCAACGTTTACCACCAGCTGAACCTGGGCTCCCACTGAAAAAAAACCCCGAAAAATCACGAACGTCGGACATTTACTCCCACACCGAAAGTGCCAGCCTGTCAAGCTCTTGCTGCTCCTCCCCGGCCATTGGCAGCGCATGTACAGCATCACAGATATCGGGGCTCCAAGCTTTCCCTGACCAACAGGGCTTCGGGCTTCCCCTGACCAACAGGGCTTCGAAGTTTACCACCAGCTGCACCTGGGCGCCCACTGAAATAAAACCCCGAAAAATCACGGACGTCGGACGATTGCTCCCACACCGAAAGTGCCAGCAACTCAAGGTCTTCCTGCTCCTCACCGGCCATTGGCAGCGCATCTACAGCACCACAGACATCGGGAGTCCGGGCTTTCCCTGACCAACAGGGCTTCGACATTTACCATCAGCTGCACCTGGGTGCCCACTGAAAAAAATAAACGAAAAATCACAAACATCGCACGATTGCTCCCACACCGAAAGTGCCAGCCAGTCAAGCTCTTGCTGCTCCTCACCGGCCATTGGCAGCGCATCTACAGCACCACAGACATCGGGGCTCTGGGCTTTCCCTGACGAACAGGGCTTCGACGTTTACCACCAGCTGCACCTGGGCTCCCACTGAAATAAAACCCCGAAAAATCACGAACGTCGGACGATTGCTCCCACACCAAAAGTGCCAGCAACTCAAGCTCTTGCTACCCCTCACCGGCCATTCCCAGCGCATCTACAGCACCACAGACATCGGGGCTCCGGGCTTTCCCTGACCAACAGGGCTTCGACGTTTACACCCAGCTGCACCTGGGCGCCCACTGAAATAAAACCCCGAAAAATAACAAACGTCGGACGATTCCTCCCACACCGAAAGTGCCAGCAACTCAAGCTCTTGCTGCTCCTCACCGGACTTTGGCAGTTCATCTACAGCACCACAGACATCGGGGTTCTGCGCTTTTCCTGACCAACAGGGCTTCGACGTTTACCACCAGCTGCACATGGGCTCCCAATGAAATAAAACCCCGAAAAATCACGAACGTCGGACGATTGCTCCCACACCGAAAGTGCCAGCCAGTCAAGCTCTTGCTGTTCCTCACCGGACAGTGGCAGTGCATGTACAGCACCACAGACATCGGGGCTCCGGGCTTTCCCTGACCAACAGGGCTTCGACGTTTACCACTCGCTGAACATGGGCTCCCACTGAAAAGAACCCCGAAAAATCACGAACGTCGGACGATTGCTCCCACACCAAAAGTGCCAGACAGTCAAGCTCTTGCTGCTCCTCACCGGCCATTCCCAGCGCATCTACAGCACCACAGACATCACGGCTCCGGGCTTTCCCTGACCAACAGGGCTTCGACGTTTACAACTAGCTAAACCTGGGCTCCCACTAAAAAAAAATCCTGAAAAATCAGAAACGTCCGACGATTCCTCGCACACCGAAAGTGCCAGCCTGTCAAGCTCTTGCTGCTCCTCACCGCCCATTCCCAGCGCATCTACAGCACCACAGATATCGAGGCTCCGGGCTTTCCCTGACCAACAGGGCTTCAACGTTTACCACCAGCTGAACCTGGGCTCCCACTGAAAAAAAACCCCGAAAAATCACGAACGTCGGACATTTACTCCCACACCGAAAGTGCCAGCAACTCAAGGTCTTCCTGCTCCTCACCGGCCATTGGCAGCGCATCTACAGCACCACAGACATCGGGAGTCCGGGCTTTCCCTGACCAACAGGGCTTCGACATTTACCATCAGCTGCACCTGGGTGCCCACTGAAAAAAATAAACGAAAAATCACAAACATCGCACGATTGCTCCCACACCGAAAGTGCCAGCAACTCAAGCTCTTGCTGCTCCTCACCGGCCATTGGCAGCGCATCTACAGCACCACAGATATCGGGGCTCCGAGCTTTCCCTGACCAACAGGGCTTCGACGTTTACCACCAGCTGAACCTGGGCGCCCACTGAAATAAAACCCCGAAGAATAACAAACGTCGGACGATTCCTCCCACACCGAAAGTGCCAGCAACTCAAGCTCTTGCTGCTACTCACCGGACTTTGGCAGTGCATCTACAGCACCACAGACATCGGGGTTCTGCGCTTTCTTTGACCAACAGGGCTTCGACGTTTACCACCAGCTGAACCTGGGCACCCGCTGAGAAAAATAAAAGAAAAATCACGAACATCGGACGATTGCTCCCATACCGAAAGTGCCAGCCAGTCAAGCTCTTGCTGCTCCTCACCGCCCATTCCCAGCGCATCTACAGCACCACAGACATCGGGGCTCCGGGCTTTCCCTGACCAACAGGGCTTCGAAGTTTACCACCAGCTGCACCTGGGCGCCAACTGAAATAAAACCCCGAAAAATCACGAACGTCGGACAATTGCTCCCACACCGAAAGTGCCAGACAGTCAACCTCTAGCTGCTCCTCACAGGGCATTCCCAGCGCATCTACAGCACCACAGACATCGGGGCTCCGGGCTTTCCCTGACCAACAGGGCTTCGACATTTACCACCAGCTGCACCTGGTTATCCACTGAAAAAAAAACCCTAAAAAATAAAAAACGTCGGACAATTGCTCCCACACCGAAAGTGCCAGACAGTCAAGCTCTTGCTGCTCCTCACCAGCCATTCCCAGCGCATCTACAGCACCACAGACATCGGGGCTCCGGGCATTCCCTGACCAACATGGCTTCAACATTTACCACCAGCTGCACCTGGGCGCCCACTGAAATAAAACCCCGAAAAATCACGAACGTCGGACGATTGCACCCACACAGAAAGTGCCAGCCAGTCAAGCTCATGCTGCTCCTCACCTCCCATTCCCAGCGCATCTACAGCACCACAGACATCAGGGCTCCGGGCTTTCCCTGACAAACAGGCCTTCGACGTTTACCACCAGCTGAACCTGGGCGCCCACTGAAAGTAAAACCCCGAAAAATCACGAACGTCGGACGATTGCTCCCATACCAAAAGTGCCAGCAACTCAAGCTCTGGCTGCTCCTCACCGGCCATTGCCAGCGCATCTACAGCACCACAGACATCGGGGCTCCGGGCTTTCCCTGACCAACAGGGCTTCGACGTTTACCACCAGCTGAACCTGGGCGCCCAGTGAATAAAAATCCCCAAAAATCACAAACGTCCGACGATTGCTCCCACACCCAACGTGCCAGACAGTCAAGCTCTTGCTGCTCCTCACCAGCCATTGCCAGCGCATCTACAGCACCACAGAGATCGGGGCTCCAGGCATTCCCTGACCAACAGGGCTTCGACGTTTACCACCAGCTGCACCTGGGCTCCCACTGAAATAAAACCCCGAAAAATCAGGAATGTCGGATGATTGCTCCCACACCAAAAGTGCCAGCAACTCAAGCTCTTTCTGCTCCTCACCTCCCATTCCCAGCGCATCTCCAGCACCACAGACATCGGGGCTCTGGGCTTTCCCTGACAAACAGGGCTTCGACGTTTACCACCAGCTGCACCTGGGCGCCCACTGAAATAAAACCTCGAAAAATCACGAACATCGGACGATTGCTCCCACACCAAAAGTGCCAGCAACTCAAACTCTTGCTGCTCCTCACCGGAGTTTGGCAGTGCATCTACAGCACCACAGACATCGGGGTTCTGCGCTTTCCCTGACCAACAGGGCTTCGACGTTTACCACCAGCTGAACCTGGGCGCCCGCTGAAAAAAATAAAAGAAAAATCACGAACGTCGGACGATTCCTCCCACAGCAAAAGTGCCAGCCAGTCAAGCTCTTGCTGCTCCTCACCGCCCATTCCCAGCGCATCTACAGCACCACAGACATCACGGCTCCGGGCTTTCCCTGACCAACAGGGCTTCGACGTTTACAACTAGCTAAACCTGGGCTCCCACTAAAAAAAAATCCTGAAAAATCAGAAACGTCCGACGATTCCTCGCACACCGAAAGTGCCAGCCTGTCAAGCTCTTGCTGCTCCTCACCGCCCATTCCCAGCGCATCTACAGCACCACAGATATCGAGGCTCCGGGCTTTCCCTGACCAACAGGGCTTCAACGTTTACCACCAGCTGAACCTGGGCTCCCACTGAAAAAAAACCCCGAAAAATCACGAACGTCGGACATTTACTCCCACACCGAAAGTGCCAGCCTGTCAAGCTCTTGCTGCTCCTCCCCGGCCATTGGCAGCGCATGTACAGCATCACAGATATCGGGGCTCCAAGCTTTCCCTGACCAACAGGGCTTCGGGCTTCCCCTGACCAACAGGGCTTCGAAGTTTACCACCAGCTGCACCTGGGCGCCCACTGAAATAAAACCCCGAAAAATCACGAACGTCAGACGATTGCTCCCACACCGAAAGTGCCAGCAACTCAAGGTCTTCCTGCTCCTCACCGGCCATTGGCAGCGCATCTACAGCACCACAGACATCGGGAGTCCGGGCTTTCCCTGACCAACAGGGCTTCGACATTTACCATCAGCTGCACCTGGGTGCCCACTGAAAAAAATAAACGAAAAATCACAAACATCGCACGATTGCTCCCACACCGAAAGTGCCAGCAACTCAAGCTCTTGCTGCTCCTCACCGGCCATTGGCAGCGCATCTACAGCACCACAGATATCGGGGCTCCGAGCTTTCCCTGACCAACAGGGCTTCGACGTTTACCACCAGCTGAACCTGGGCGCCCACTGAAATAAAACCCCGAAGAATAACAAACGTCGGACGATTCCTCCCACACCGAAAGTGCCAGCAACTCAAGCTCTTGCTGCTACTCACCGGACTTTGGCAGTGCATCTACAGCACCACAGACATCGGGGTTCTGCGCTTTCTTTGACCAACAGGGCTTCGACGTTTACCACCAGCTGAACCTGGGCACCCGCTGAAAAAAATAAAAGAAAAATCACGAACATCGGACGATTGCTCCCATACCAAAAGTGCCAGCCAGTCAAGCTCTTGCTGCTCCTCCCCGGCCATTCCCAGCGCATCTACAGCACCACAGATATCGGGGCTCCGGGCTTTCCCTGACCAACAGGGCTTCGACGTTTACCACCAGCTGAACCTGGGCGCCCAGTGAATAAAAATCCCCAAAAATCACAAACGTCCGACGATTGCTCCCACACCGAAAGTGCCAGACAGTCAAGCTCTTGCTGCTCCTCACCGGCCATTGGCAGCGCATCTACAGCACCACAGACATCGGGGCTCCGGGCTTTCCCTGACCAACAGGGCTTCGACGTTTACCACCAGCTCAACCTGGGCGCCCATTGAAAGTAAAACCCCGAAAAATCACGACAGTCGGACGATTGCTCCCACACCGAAAGTGCCAGCAACTCAAGCTCCTGCTGCTACTCACCGGACTTTGGTAGTGCATCTACAGCACCACAGACATCGGGGTTCTGCGCTTTCCCTGAACAACAGGGCTTCGACATTTACCATCAGCTGCACCTGGGCGCCCACTGAAAAAAATAAACGAAAAATCACGAACATCGGACGATTGCTCCCACAGTGAAAGTGCCAGCAACTCAAGCTCTTGCTGCTCCTCACCGGCCATTGGCAGCGCATCTACAGCACCACAGACATCGGGGCTCCGGGCTTTCCCTGACCAACAGGGCTTCGACGTTTACCACTCGCTGCACCTGGGCTCCCACTGAAAAGAACCCCGAAAAATCACAAACGTCGGATGATTGCTCCCACACCCAAAGTGCCAGCAACACAAGCTCTTGCTGCTCCTCACCGGCCATTGGCAGCGCATCTACAGCACCACAGACATCGGGGCTCCGGGCTTTCCCTGACGAACAGGGCTTCGACGTTTACCACCAGCTGAGCCTGGGCGCCCACTGAAAGTAAAACCCCGAAGAATCACGAACGTCGGACGATTGCTCCCACACCGAAAGTGCCAGCCTGTCAAGCTCTTGCTGCTTGTCCCCGGCCATTGGCAGCGCATCTACAGCACCACAGACAGGGCTCCGGGCTTTCCCTGACCAACAGGGCTTCGACATTTACCACCAGCTGCAGCTGGGCGCCCACTGAAAAAAAACCCGAAAAATCATGAACATCGGACGATTGCTCCCACACCGAAAGTGCCAGCAACTCAAGCTCTTGCTGCTCCTCACCAGCCATTGGCAGCGCATCTACAGCACCACAGACATTGGGGTTCTGCGCCTTCCCTGACCAACAGGGCTTCGACGTTTACCACCAGCTGCACCTGGGTGCCCCCTGAAAAAAAAATCCCAAAAATCACAAACGTCCGACGATTCCTCCCACACCGAAAGTGCCAGCCTGTCAAGCTCTTGCTGCTTGTCCCCGGCCATTGGCAGCGCATCTACAGCACCAGAGACATCGGGGCTCTGGGCTTTCCCTGACCAAGAGGGCTTCGATGTTTACCACCAGCTGCAAATGGGCGCGTACTGGAAGTTAAACCCGGAAAAATCACGAATGTCGGACGATTGCTCCCACACCGAAAGTGCCACCCAGTCAAGCTCTTGCTGCTCCTAAGCGGCCATTGGCACCGCATCTACAGCACCAAAGACATCGGGGCTCCGGGCTTTCCCTGACCAACAGGGCTTCGACGTTTACCACCAGCTGAACCTGGGCGACCTCTGAAAAAAAATCCACGAAAAATCACGAACACCGGACGATTGCTCCCACACCGAAAGTGCCAGCCTGTCAAGCTCTTGCTGCTCCTCACCAGCCATTCCCAGCGCATCTACAGCACGACAGACATCGGGGCTACGGGCTTTCCCTGACAAACAGGGCTTCGACGATTACCACCCGCTGCACCTGGGCGCCCACTGAAATAAAACCCCGAAAAATCACGAACGTCGGACGATTGCTCCCACACCGAAAGTGCCACCCAGTCAAGCTCTTGCTGCTCCTCACCGGACTTTGGCAGTGCATATACAGCACCACAGACATCGGGGTTCTGTGCTATCCCTGACCAACAGGGCTTCGACGTTTACCACCAGCTGCACCTGGGCGCCCACTGAAAAAAATAAAAGAAAAATCACGAACATCGGACGATTGCTCCCACACCGAAAGTGCCAGCCAGTCAAGCTCTTGCTGCTCCTCACCGGCCATTGGCAGCGCATCTACAGCACCACAGACATCGGGGCTCCGAGCTTTCCCTGACGAACAGGGCTTCGACGTTTACCACCAGCTGCACCTGGGCGCCCACTGAAATAAAACCCCGAAAAATAAAAAACGTCGGACGATTCCTCCCACACCGAAAGTGCCAGCAACTCAAGCTCTTGCTGCTACTCACCGGCCATTGGCAGCGCATCTACAGCACCACAGACATCGGGGCTCCAGGCTTTCCCTAACGAACCGGGCTTCGACATTTACCACCAGCTGCACGTGGGTTCCCCCTGAAAAAAAAACCCCAAAAATCACGAATGTCAGACGATTCCTGCCACACGTTAAATGCCAGCCTGTCAAGCTCTTGCTGCTCATCACCGCCCATTTCCAGCGCATCTACAGCACCACAGACATCGGGGCTCCGGGCTTTCCCTGACCAACAGGGCTTCGACGTTTACCACCAGCTGAACCTGGGCGCCCACTGAAATAAAACCCCGAAAAATCACGAACGTCGGACGATTCCTCCCACATCAAAAGTGCCAGCAACTCAAGCTCTTGCTGCTCCTAACCGGCCATTCCCAGCGCATCTACAGCACCACAGACATCGGGGTTCTGCGCTTTCCCTGAACAACAGGGCTTCGACGTTTACCACCAGTTGCACCTGGGCACCCACTGATAAAAATAAACGAAAAATCACAAACATCGGACGATTGCTCCCATACCGAAAGTGCCAGCCAGTCAAGCTCTTGCTGCTCCTCACCGGAATTTGGCAGCCCATCTACAGCACCACAGACATCGGGGCTCGGGGCTTTCCCTGACCAACAGGGCTTCGACGTTTACCACCAGCTGAACCTGTGTGCCCACTGAAAGTAAAACCCCGAAAAATCACGAACATCGGACGATTGCTCCCACAACGAAAGTGCCAGCCAGTCAAGCTCTTGCTGCTCCTCACCGGCCATTGGCAGCGCATCTACAGCACCACAGACATCGGGGCTCCGGGCTTTCCATGACCAACAGGGCTTCGACGTTTAGCACCCGCTGCAGCTGGGCGTTCACTAAAAAAAAAAAAAGAAAAATCAATGAACATCGGACGATTGCTCCCACACCAAAAGTGCCAGCAACACAAGCTCTTGCTGCTCCATACCGGCCATTGGCAGCGCATCTACAGCACCAAAGACATCGGGGCTCTGGGCTTTCCCTGACCAACAGGGCTTCGACGTTTACCACCAGCTGAACCTGGGCGCCCACTGAAATAAAACCCCGAAGAATAACAAACGTCGGACGATTCCTCCCACACCGAAAGTGCCAGCAACTCAAGCTCTTGCTGCTACTCACCGGACTTTGGCAGTGCATCTACAGCACCACAGACATCGGGGTTCTGCGCTTTCTTTGACCAACAGGGCTTCGACGTTTACCACCAGCTGAACCTGGGCACCCACTGAGAAAAATAAAAGAAAATCACGAACATCGGACGAATGCTCCCCATAGCAAAAGTGCCAGCCAGTCAAGCTCTTGCAGCTCTCTCCCCGGCCATTCCCAGCGCATCTACAGCACCACAGACATCGGGGCTCCGGGCTTTCCTGACCAACAGGGCTTCGACGTTTACCACCAGCTCAACCTGGGCGCCCATTGCAAGTAAAACCCCGAAAAATCACGACATTCGGACGATTGCTCCCACACCGAAAGTGCCAGCAACTCAAGCTCCTGCTGCTACTCACCGGACTTTGGCAGTGCATCTACAGCACCACAGACATCGGGGTTCTGCGCTTTCCCTGAACAACAGGGCTTCGACATTTACCATCAGCTGCACCTGGGCGCCCACTGAAAAAAATAAACGAAAAATCACGAACATCGGACGATTGCTCCCACAGTGAAAGTGCCAGCAACTCAAGCTCTTGCTGCTCCTCACCGGCCATTCCCAGCGCATCTACAGCACCACAGACATCGGGGCTCCGGGCTTTCCCTGACCAACAGGGCTTCGACGTTTACCACTCGCTGCACCTGGGCTCCCACTGACAAGAACCCCGAAAAATCACAAACGTCGGATGATTGCTCCCACACCAAAAGTGCCAGCAACACAAGCTCTTGCTGCTCCTCACCGGCCATTCCCAGCGCATCTACAGCACCACAGACATCTGGGCTCCGGGCTTTCCCTGACCAACAGGGCTTCGACATTTACCACCAGGTGCAGCTGGGCGCCCACTGAAAAAAAACCCGAAAAATCATGCACATCGGACGATTGCTCCCCACACCGAAAGTGCCAGCAACTCAAGCTCTTGCTGCTCCTCACCAGCCATTGGCAGCGCATCTACAGCACCACAGACATTGGGGTTCTGCGCCTTCCCTGACCAACAGGGCTTCGACGTTTACCACCAGCTGCACCTGGGTGCCCCCTGAAAAAAAAAATCCCAAAAATCACAAACGTCCGACGATTCCTCCCACACCGAAAGTGCCAGCCTGTCAAGCTCTTGCTGCTTGTCCCCGGCCATTGCAGCGCATCTACAGCACCACAGACATCGGGGCTCCGGGCTTCCCTGACCAACAGGGCTTCGACGTTTAGCACCCGCTGCACCTGGGCTCCCACTGAAAAGAACCCCGAAAATCACAACGTCGGATGATTGCTCCCACACCAAAGTGCCAGCAACACAAGCTCTTGCTGCTCCTCACCGGCCATTGGCAGCGCATCTACAGCACCACAGACATCGGGGCTCCGGGCTTTCCCTGACCAACAGGGCTTCGACGTATACCACTCGCTGCACCTGGGCTCCCACTGAAAAGAACCCCGAAAAATCACGAACATCGCACGACTGCTCCCACAGCGAAGTGCCAGCCAGTCAAGCTCTTGCTGCTCCTCACCGGCCATTGGCAGCGCATCTACAGCACCACAGAGATCGCGGCTCCGGGCTTTCCCTGACCAACAGGGCTTCGACATTTACCACCAGCTGCACCATGGTTACCCACTGAAAAAAAACCCTGAAAAATCAAAAACGTCGGACGATTGATCCCACACCAAAAGTGCCAGCAACACAAGCTCTTGCTGCTCCTCCCCGGCCATTCCCAGCGCATCTACAGCACCACAGACATCGGGGCTCCGGGCTTTCCCTGACCAACAGGGCTTCGACGTTTACCACCAGATGAACTGGGCGCCCACTGAAAAAAATAAAAGAAAAATCACGAACATCGGACGATTGCTCCCACAACGAAAGTGCCAGCCAGTCAAGCTCTTGCTGCTCCTCACCAGCCATTGGCAGCGCATCTACAGCACCACAGATATCGGGGCTCCGGGCTTTCCCTGACGAACAGGGGCATCAACGTTTACCACCAGCTGAGCCTGGGCGCCCAGTGAATAAAAATCCCCACAAAATCACAACGTCCGACGATGCTCCACACCGAAAGTGCCAGCAACTCAAGCTCTTGCTGCTCCTCACCAGCCATTGGCAGCGAATCTACAGCACCACAGACATTGGGCTTCTGCGCCTTCCCTGACCAATAGGGCTTCGACATTTACCACCAGCTGCACCTGGGTGCCCCTTAAAAAAAAAAACCCCAAAATCACAAACGTCCGACGATTCCTCCCACACCGAAAGTGCCACCCAGTCAAGCTCTTGCTGCTCCTCACCGGCCATTGGCACCGCATCTACAGCAGCAAAGACATCGGGGCTCCGGGCTTTCCATGACCAACAGGGCTTCGACGTTTACCACCCAGCTGAACCTGGGGCGACCTCTGAAAAAAAATCCACGAACAATCACGAACATCGGACGATTGCTCCCACACCGAAAGTGCCAGCCTGTCAAGCTCTTGCTGCTCCTCACCAGCCATTCCCAGCGCATCTACAGCACCACAGACATCGGGGCTCCGGGCTTTCCCTGACAAACAGGGCTTCGACGATTACCACCCGCTGCACCTGGGCGCCCACTGAAATAAAACCCCGAAAAATCACGAACGTCGGACGATTGCTCCACAGCGAAAGTGCCAGCAACTCAAGCTCTTGCTGCTCCTCACCGGACTTTGGCAGTGCATCTACAGCACCACAGACATCGGGGTTCTGCGCTTTCCCTGACCAACAGGGCTTCGACGTTTACCACCAGCTGAACCTGGGCGCCCACTGAAAAAAATAAAAGAAAAATAGCGAACATCGGACGATTGCTCCCACACCGAAAGTGCCAGCCAGTCAAGCTCTTGCTGCTCCTCACCAGCCATTGGCAGCGCATCTACAGCACCACAGACATCGGGGCTCCGAGCTTTCCCTGATTAACAGGGCTTCGATGTTTACCACCAGCTGCACCTGGGGCGCCCACTGAAAAAAAACCCCCAAAAATCACGAACGTCGGACGATTGCACCCACATCGAAAGTGCCAGCCTGTCAAGCTCTTCCTGCTCCTCACCGGACAGTGGCAGTGCATCTACAGCACCACAGACATCGGGGCTCCGGGCTTTCCCTGACCAACAGGGCTTCAACGTTTAACACCAGCTGCACCTGGGCGCCCACTGAAATAAAACCCCGAAAAATCACGAACGTCGGACGATTCCTCCCCACACCAAAAGTGCCAGCAACTCAAGCTCTTGCTGCTACTCACCGGACTTTGGCAGTGCATCTACAGCACCACAGACATCGGGGTTCTGCGCTTTCCCTGACCAACAGGGCTTAGAAGTTTACCACCAGCTGAACCAGGGCGCCCACTGAAATAAAACCCCGAAAAATCACGAACGTCCGACGATTGCTCCCACACCCAAAGTGCCAGCCTGTCAAGCTCTTGCTGCTCCTCACCCGCCATTCCAGCGCATCTAGAGCACCACAGACATCGGGGCTCCGGGCTTTCCCTGACCAACAGGGCTTAGAAGTTTACCTACCAGCTGAACCTGGGCGCCCACTGGAAAAAAAATCCCCAAATATCACAAACGTCGGACGATTGCTCCCACACCGAATGTCCCCAGCCAGTCACACTCTTGCTGCTCCTCACGGCCATTGGCCGCGCATCTACAGCACCACAGACATCGGGCTCTGGCTTTCCCTGACCAAAGGGGGCTTCGACGTTTACCACCAGCTGAACCTGGGCGCCCACTGAAATAAAACCCCGAAAAATCACAAACGTCGGACGATTACTCCCACACCGAAAGTGCCAGCAACTCAAGCTCTTGCTGCTACTCACCGGACTTTGGCAGTGCATCTACAGCACCACAGACATCGGGGTTCTGCGCTTTCCCTGACCAACAGGGCTTCGACGTTTACCACTCGCTGAACCTGGGCTCCCACTGAAAAGAACCCCGAAAAATCACGAACGTCGGACGATTGCTCCACACCGAAACTGCCAGCCAGTCAAGCTCTTGCTGCTCCTCCCCGGCCATTGGCAGCGCATCTACAGCACCACAGACATCGCGGCTCCGGCTGAGCCGATTCGTGTCCTTCTTGAACAAGGAGATTTATGTGATGGGTGCCATCCTGTTCTCGAATCCTTGCTCCTTTTAATCACTCCCTCCCTCCCTCGAGATAATGTGAGACTGTTTCTTGCTCCAAACCAGACTTCCCCCTCCCACTAATTGCTTCTTCAAACTATATGGTTAGAAAGTTACTGGTTTTATACCCTTCATCTTTATGAGCCCCCCCCCGCTCCCTCCTTTCGCAGTCCTGCATGCCGTTTTTACATAGCCAGGTGCCTGTGGCTGACCTTGTGTATTTAATGTAACTTTCTTGTGGCCGACTTTGTGTATTTCATATAACTCTCCATTGTTCTGACAAGGTTTGATGAACAAACAGCTCACAGTTTATTACACTGCCCCCAAAATGTGCTCTTGCCCCCGAAAGTGGCCTCCTGCCCCACAAACTGGCCTTCTACCCCCTCAAAATGGCGTCCTGCCCCCACAAATGCTCTCTCACCCCCAAAAGTGGCCTCCTGCTCCACAACTGGGCCTCTTACCCCCTCAAAATGGCGTCCTGCCCCCCAAAATGCTCTCTCTACCCCAAAGGGGCCTCCTGCCCCACAACTGGGCCTTCTACCCCCCCCAAAATGGCGTCGTGCCCCCCAAAATGCGCTCTCCGCCCCCGAAAGTGGCCTCCTGCCCCACAACTGGGCCTTCTACCCCCCCAAAATGGCGTCGTGCCCCCCAAAATGCGCTCTCGCCCCCAAAAGTGGCCTCCTGCCCCACAACTGGGCCTTCTACCCCCCCCAAAATGGCATCGTGCCCCCCAAAATGCGCTCTCACCCCCCCAAAGTGGCCTCCTGCCCCACAACTGGGCCTTCTACCCCCCCAAAATGGCGTCGTGCCCCCCAAAATGCACTCTCGCCCCCGAAAGTGGCCTCCTGCCCCACAACTGGGCCTTCTACCCCCCCAAAATGGCGCCGTGCCCCCGAAAATGTGCTCTCACCCCAAAGTGGTCTCCTGCCCCCCAACTTGCGGGGGGGGGTCGCCGAGCTCCCGCGCATGCGCGCACAGCTGGACCGTGAGGGGCGGGAGACCGGCGTGGAGCCGGTTGGGGGGGCGTGGGCGCATGCGCGCTGAGGGGCGGCGGGCGCGCCGGTGGCGGAGAGAAGGCAGGAAGCAGGAAACAGGAAGCAGGAAGCGGCAAGCGCCGCGGCGTTTTTATTGGCGGGGAGAGCGGCGGGGGCGAGGCCCGGCTCCGGTAACGGCACCGCGGGGGCGGGGGGCGCCCGGGGGTTTGGGGTCCCGGGGTGGGGGGAGACGGGGGATTTTGGGGGGGGGTCCCAACCGTTCTAGGGGGATCCGGGGGTGGGGGGTTGGGGGGTCCCGGGATGGGGGGGTCGGGGGTATGGGGTGGGGGGGGGGGGGGGGCTTGGGGGGCGGAGTCCCAAAGGGTTTAGGGGAGGGGGTCAGAGGGGTTCTTGGGGGGAGGGTGGGGGGTTGGGGTCCGGGGTGGGGGATTTTGGGGGGGTGGGGGGGCTTTGAGAGGGTGGGGGGGGTTCCCAAACCGTTCTAGGGGGATCCCGGGGGGGGGGGGTTGGGGA